>NC_081439.1:9745432-9940432 GCF_949786415.1 Peromyscus eremicus | reverse complement strand
CAATGGTAGCTAGCAATATGTCCTTGGAAGTCATTTTATTGCTATGTTCATTTAGCAGACTAATAGTATTAAATTTTCCCCTAGGGCCCATGACCAATCTAGTCTCAAGTTCTTGGATACTTTAGTAGCATCAGGTATGGGTTCTATCTCATAGAGTAAATCTTAACTCCAATCAAAAAGTGATTAGTTACTCCAATAATTTTTGTGTTCTGTTGTCCCAGTATATTTTGCAGGCAGGTTATAGGTCACAGGGTTTGTAGCTGGATGATATTGATGATTACCTTTCTCTTCCAATTGTGTGCATATATCTTTTAGTATCATAAAAGGTAGTCAGTAGCGCTGAAGCTTCTAGTTAGCCACCACCAGCTAAGTTTCTCCACTGTCTTAGTCAGTGTTCTATTGCTGTGAAGAGACACCATGACCACAGCAACACTTATAAAGGAAAACATTTAATTGGGGATGGCTTACAGTTCAGAGGTTCAGTCCAATATCATCATGGCAGGAAGCATGGTGGCACACTAGCAAACAGTGTGCAGGAGAAGGAGCTGAGACTTCTACATCTGGATCTGCGGGTAGCAGGAAAAGAGCTGTGAGCCACTGAGCCTGGCTTGAGCATCTGAGAACTCAAAGCCTACCCTCACAGAGACTCACTTCCTCCAACAAGGCCATACCTGCTCCAACAAGGTCACACCTCCTAAGAGTGCCACTCCCTATAGGCCAAGTATTCAAACACATGTGTCTATGTGGGCCATAACTATGCAAACCATCACAGCCATGTTCAATGACATAAGTAAATGACACCTTCAGCAATTGGGCATTACCATCATGTTGTGTAGAGTAATCAACAGCATTGGCAATAGCCTGCAATGCTTGGGGGCCTCTTTGGCCAATGACATGACAAGATGTAATTCATTCCTGGTACTGGGAGCTTCACTTGGTAGCATATGATGTCTAGTTGGGGCCATTGTCATTCCCATTATATGGTAATTACATTTAAATTTCTTTATACATTTTAGGAAGCTTCTGGAGTAGTAGGTTTCCATATGGCTTTTCAAAAGGCCTTTTATGTTAGTTGTCCCTTCCCATACTTTCTCTTTCACTCTTCCCTTCTATTCCTCTACCCATTTAATCCTCACATTCTAGTTTCTCCTTTTAAGCTTTAGATCTGTGTACTGGCTGGTGTTGTGTGTTAACTTGACTCGGGAGTTGCAAAGACAATGTGTGATGCACTTCAGTGTTGTATCCAGCTGATGCCAAGAGAGCTGGGAGGTTTATTCTCTTCACCATCAGACCCTGCTTGTTTAAGTGCAATCTTAAGGGATCCAGATTCCCAGGCAATTCCTTTTCTTTTTCTCTCAAAGCAAATCAAGCCCTAGACACTTAAGGGTGCTCATCTGCAGGCAGGACCAAAAGATGGGGACATAAGAAGAGAGATAACAACTCTCTTTCCCTCGACCCTCGCCCTTCATTACCCCCACTCATGTCCAGGCTGTTCATGTAGATCTCTTCCATTTCTCTGTCATTGGGCGATCCCCGTGTCTTTCCTGGGGTCCTGTTTTCCAGGTAGCCTCCCTGGTGATGTGAGTAGCAGTCCATCCTTGTTCCACATCTAGTATCCTCCTATGAGTGAGTACATACCATGTTTGTCTTTCAGAGTCTGGGTTACCTCACTCGGGATGACTTTTCTAGATCCATCCATTTGCCTGCAAACCTCATGATGTCATTGTTTTTCTCTGCCGAGTAGTATTCCATTGTGTATATGTACCACATTTTGTTTATCCATTCTTCAGTTGAAGGGCATCTAGGTTGTTTCCATGTTCTGGCTATTACAAACAATGCTGATATGAACATAGCTGAACAAGTGCTCTTGTGGTATGATTGAGTGGGGGTAATGAAGGGCGAGGGTCGAGGGAAAGAGAGCTTGGGGGAGTGGGAGATCCCAGCTGGATCAACAACAGAGAGGGAGAACAAGGAATAGGAGACCATGGTAAATGAAGACCACATGAGAATAGGAAGAAGCAAAGTGCTAGAGAGGCCCACAGAAATCCACAAAGATACCCCCAACAACAGACTGCTGGCAATGGTCGAGAGACAGTACGAATTGACCTACTCTGGTGATGGGATGGCCAAACACCCTAATTGTTGTGCTAGAAACCCCATCCAACTACTGAGGGATCTGGATGCAGAGATCCATGGCTAGGCCCCGGGTGGAGCTCTGGGAGTCCAATTAGCGAGAATGAGGAGGGTTTATATGAGCGAGAATTGTTGAGACCAAGGTTGGATAAAGCACAGGGACAAATAGCCAAACGAACGGAAACACATGAACTATGAACCAATGGCTGAGGGGTCACCAAGTGGATCAGGCCCTCTGAGTGGGTGAGACAGTTGATTGGCCTGATCTGTTTGGGAGGCATCCAGGCAGTGGCACCGGGTCCTGTGCTCATTGCATGAGTCGGCTGTTTGAAACCTGGGGCCTATGCAGGGTCCCTTGGCTCGGCCTGGGAGGAGGGGACTGGACCTGCCTGGACTGAGTCTACCAGGTTGATCTCAGTCTGCGGGGAAGGCTTTGCCCTGGAGGAGATGGGAATGGGGGGCGGGCTGGGGGGAAGGTGAGGGGGCGGGAGGGTGAGAACAAGGGAATCTGTGGCTGATATGTAGAACTGAATTGTATTGCAAAATAAAAAAAAAAGTAAAAAAAAAAAAAAAGGAGAGAAGTCCTCAACCAGAAATCTGACTGAAGCCTCTCACCAGCGGAGAAGCAAATTTCCAGTATAATAGCCAATAGTTTATGAGCTTTCTCCTTTCTCAGGTGAAAACCTACACTTTTCTAGGAATTTCAATAGAAAACCCTTGTGAAACCTTAGTGGTTTCTGGTTGTATCTTATCAGATTTTAATTTCATCAAAGACATCTGGGTTACCCTATAGTAGGGAGGCAAAGTTTCTTAACAACCCTTTGAGATTTATCTTAAAGGCCACCAAATGCATGTGTATGACTAATGCTAAGACACCTAATTGCAACTCTTTCTTGGAAAGCCTACACTCATGCTTTGGCTGTGATTTTACTCTTTTTTTAAAATGTGTGTGTGTGTGTGTGTGTGTGTGTGAGAGAGAGAGAGAGAGAGAGAGAGAGAGAGAGAGAGAGAGAGAGAGAGAGAGAGAGAGAGAGAGAGGGAGGGAGAGGTCATAGAGGTCCAAAGAGGACATCAGGTAGGTCCCTTGGAGTCTCTTGACATGGATTCACAGATTCTGGAAACTAAACTCGGGTCCTCTGGAAGAGTAGGAAGCATTCTTAAATGCCGAGCCATAGCTTCAGCCCATTTATTAATTTTTAGTACAACTCTAACCCTGCCTCATGCTGACTAATCCTGAAATTATTTTCTTTCACGATGCAAGCCACACCTCCTGAGTTTGCCTGAGTCGAAATCCCTAAAAGATTAAGGAAACTCCTAGAGGGGTTGAAGGTGACAGCAGGAGGCGTATGTCTGTCTTGTCACCAATAACAATCCAATTAAGAGATACAGATGCAGACTATTGGGGATGTAAGCCTGCAGGGAACTAAGAAGCATGGAAATGATAAAGGATTTTGAAAAGTTATGGGCAGAACACTGGCAACATCATCTTCCATGAATGACCTCCCATCCAATGGGAGGTCAGCAATGTATACAAGGGCATTGTTAGGGATGACCAGAACCAACACTCTGTTCTAAATAAATAAGAATGTGTCATTGGTATTTTATTTACTTGATTTTCCTTCACAACTGTTTGCTAATCACATGCTAAAAGAAAATTATAGTGTATTGTGTATACCCAGTTTTCCCTGGTCACACAGTGTTGAGTCAGATGGCTCCTATGAGGCTGCCTTTGAAATTTCACAGATGTGCAAGGTAATCCCTCTGTGTGAAATCAACACCCAGACTTGTGTTGGAATTAAACCAGGGTTCCCCTGACAGTAGCAAGAGGAATAAACAGAGCTTTGTTTTCCTGCTAATGAGAGCAAACAGCTCTATCCCTGGTGGCCTTCTTTGGAAGTTTTGCCTCTGTGAGATGATCACAGACAGGCCAGAGGTATAACTCAAATTTGCAGAATTAAAAACCAGAAAAAGAATAGAACCTGCATGAGATTAGCAAGTACTTTAACCTAGAGGCAAAAACTTATTGACAAAACACATCTGCATGCTTAAGCTTTCAACTCTGGTCTCTGTGTTTTGATTAATTGGAGTGATACCAGCAGCCATCAGGATTAAGAAGGTACCACCAGAAGGGTTCCAGGTTTTTGTGTCTGGAACAAGGAATTGAGCAGATATTTACAATTGCAGTAGAAGCAGAGATGGTTGTTTTAGAAAGACTAAGCTTCAAAGGAGGGGAGAAATGGGCTAGAGCTAAGAGAGTTCAGTAGCTCAAAGGACCATGTTGTACAAATGATGAGACTTTGATGCCACTGGGCCTATGGGCTCATTTGCACTGCATGGACTTTCTCATGAATTCTCTATTACATGTACTTTTACATACAACACCATGTTTCATTAACATCTTTAGTCTCACTTCGGGGATATACATTTTAGTATTAAGATGAACTATAGGTCCACTTTAGACATTCTAGAGTGTGTGTTTGGGGTAGTGTCTGGCCTTTCTTTATGTCAACTTGCTTTTTCCATGTGCTAACTCTTCAGCCTTTACAAAAGCTGCTCAGGACCTCACTCTTTGTGACATTCTCTTGATTAGGGAGGATCCATGGAGCTGCAAGAACCCAGCAAGATAGTGAGCTAGTGAGCAGAGAGATGTTTCTCATTCCATTTTTTACATTAAAAAATATTTATTTTATGTTCATGGATATATTGTCTGCATGTATGTCTGTGCAACACATGTGTACCTGGTGCCCACAGAGGCCAGAAGAGGGCTTCAGATCCTCTAGAACGGGAGTTACAGATGGTTATGAGCAGCCATATAGGTCATGGGAATCAAACTTGTGTCTTCTGCAAGAGTAGCCAGTACTCTTAACCTCTGAGATATCTCTCCAGTCCTCATTTATTTTCTTAATTCTTAAAACTAGTGGGCAGAAATGTAAAGTACATGAAAAGAGGTAAGATAATAGACATTTACATAGAGTCATTTTCTCACTCCATAGATAAGGCTGTGCTCTGTTTTAAGTTACTGCCTTGCCCTACTTGGCTTTGGAGCTGAGTCTTGTCCTGTGTGCCTTCATTTTACAAAGGAGGAGTTAGCTCCATAATATTTTCATTGAGAATAAATTATTTTCTCATACAGTATAACCTGATTATAGTTTCCTTTCCCTCAACTCCTCCCAGTTCCTCCCCACTTGTAATCCCCTCCAAATTCACCCCCTTTCGGTCTCTCATTAGACGAGAGCAGGCTTCTAAGAGATAACAACCAAACATGACAAAATAAAATATAGTAAGATAAAGCAAAAACTATCATATCAGCATTGGACACTGCAACCCAACAGGAGGAAAAGAGTCCTAAGAGCAGGCACAAGAGTCAGAGGCCCACTCGTTCTTATAGTCAGTTCAAGTCCCATAAAAATACTAAGCTAATTGCTGTAACATACATGCTGAGGACCTGAGTGTAGACCCAACTAGGCCCTGAGCTTGCTGCTTCAGTCTCTGTGAGTTCATATGTGCCTTGCTTAGTTGACTCAGAGGGCCTGGTTCTCCTGGTGTCCTCCATTCCCTCTGGCTCTTACACTCTTTCCACTTAGTTTCTGTGGCATTTCCTGAGCTCTGAGGGGAGGAATTTGATAGAGACATCCCATTTAGACTCTTTCCACATAATGCATGGCTGCAGGTCTCTGCATATGTTCCCATCCATTGCCAGAGGAAGCCTGTCTGATGATGACTGGATATGGCACTAACCTATGGGTATAGCAGAATATAATTAGGAATAATTTTATTGATTTTTTTAGATACATAGTGTTTGGTTTACCCTAGGTCTCTGGGCTAATTACTCTCTGGTTCTTGGCCACCCAAGCAGTGTCAGGGATGAGTTCTGTCTCATAGAGAGGGCCTTAAGTCAAATGGAACATTGGTTGATTACTCCCACAAGCTTTGTGTGACATTGCCCTAGCATCTCTTGAAAGCAGGACAGATTGGAGGTCAAAGGTTTTGTGGCTGGGTTTGTGTTAACATTTCTCTTTCAGTAGCCTGCAGAGTACCTTCATATACCAAAGACACTAGAACTTAGGGATGAAGGCTCCATGTAAGTACCAGCTCAACTTCTCCATGTTCAATGAGTTGTGTAGGTATTGTGGTTGGCAAAGGGGCCCTGTTGTCAGTTTGTGGAGAGCAACCCTTTGTCTTAATTGCCTGAGTTGTTTGGAAATTCCTATGGGACCCCCTTGGCCAACAACTTAATTGAATGCAACCTAGTCCCACCACTGGAAACCTTGCCCAGCCACAAGAGATGGTCAGTTGAGATTCTGTATCCCCCAATACTAGGAGTCCTCATTAGGATCATCTTCATAGATTCCAAGAAATTTCCACTGCACTAGGTTTCCATACCACCCCCCCCCAAATGCCTGCCAAATCAAGCCTTCTCCCCCCACACTCTCTCCCTCCAGCCCATCCCCCAATAACCTTATCCACCCACTCTCATCCTCACTCACCCCAAGTCTGCCCATAAAATCTGTTCTGTGTAATCCTCCCAGGGAGATCCATGTACCCCCCACCCCTACCTAACCTCTCTGTATCTATGGATTATAGCTTAGGTGTCATTTACTTAATGGCTAATATCCACTTACGAGTGAGTACATACCATATTTGTCTTTCTGGCTCTGGGTTACCTCATTCAGGATGATTTTTTTCTAATTCCATGCATTTGCCAGCATATTTCATGATGTCATTTCTTTAAAAAAAACTGAGTAATACTCCATTGCATAAATATACATTTTCTTTATCCATTTCAGTTTAGGGACATCTAGGTTGTTTCCAATTTCTGGCTATCATGAATAAAGCCACAATTAACATGGTTGAGCAAGTGTCCTTGTGGTAGGATGGAGCATCCTTTGGGTATATGCACAAGAGTGGTAAAGCTGGGTCTTGAGGTAGATTGATTCCCACCTTTCTGAGGAACTGGCATGTTGATTTCCATAGTGGCTGTACACTCCCACCAGCAGTGAAGGAGTGTTCCGCATGTTCTACATTCTTGCAAGCATGAGCTGTCACTTGAATTATTGAATTTGGCCATTCTGACAGGTGTAAGATGGAATTTCAAAGTAGTTTTATCTAAGGATGTTGAACATGTCTTTAAGTGTTTCTCAGCCTTTTGGGATTCCTCTGTTGAGAACTCTCTGTTTAGTTTGTATCCCATTTTTAATGTTCCCCAATTTAGTTGTTGATGTCTAGTTTCTTGAGTTCCTTATATATTTTGGATATTATCCCTCTGTCTGATGTGGAGTTGGTGAAAAATTTTCCCATTCTGTAGACTGCTGTTTTGTCCTATTGATGGAGTCCTTTGCCACACAGAAGCTTTTCAGTTTCATGAGGTCCCATTTATTGATTGTTGTTCTTAGTGCCTGAACTATTGGTATCCTGTTCAAGAAGTTGTCTCCTGTGCCAATGCATTCAAGACTATTCCCTACTTTCTCTTCTATTAGGTTAAGTTTATCTGGATTTATGTTGTGGTCTCTGATCCACTTGGTTTTATGCAGGGTGATAAATGTGAATCTATTTGGATTTTTCTACATGCAGGCATCCAATTTGACCAATACCATTTTCTGAAGATGCTTTTTTTCTAGTGTGTATTTCTGGCTTCTTTATAAAAAATCAGGTGTCCATAGGTGCATGGACTTATGTCTGGGTCTTCAATTCAACTCCATTGATCAACATGTGTGCTTTCATGCCAACACCATGTAGTTTTTATTACTATAGCTCTGTAGTACAACTTGAAATCAGGAATGGTGGGACCTCTCACAGTTCTTTTATTGTTCATGATTGTTTTAGCTAACCTGCGGGGTTTTTTTTTCCATGTGTACTTGAGAATTGTCCTTTCAAGTTCTGTAAAGAATTGTGTTGGAATTTTGATGAGGATTGTGTTGGATCTGTAGATTGCTTTTGGTAAGGTGGCCATTTTTACTATGTCAGTCCTACTGATCTATGAGCATGAGAGATCTTTCCATCTTCTGACATCTTCTTCAATTTCTTTCTTTGAAGACTTGAAGGTTTTTATCATACAAGTCTTTTACTTGCTTGCTTAGATATTTTATATTATCTGAAGCTGTTGTAAAAAGTTCTGTTTTCCAGATTACTTTCTCAGTCTGTTTATCATTTATATATAAGAAGTCTACTGCTTTTTTTAGTTGATCTTGTATTCAGCTACTTTTATCAGCTGTAGGAGTTACCCAGTGGAGTTTCTAGGGCCACTTATGTATACTATCATATCAACTGCAAATAATGCTACTTTGACTTTTTCCTTTCCAACTTGTATCTCATTGTTGTCTTACTGCTCTAGATAAAACTTCAAGCACTATATTGAATATATATGGAGAGAGTGTGTTCCTGATTTTAGTGAAATTGCTTTGAGTTTCTCTCCATTTAAATTGATGTTGGCCATGGGAATTCTGTAAATTGTCTTTATTATGTTCTGGAATGTCCTTTGTATCCCTATTCTCTCCAGTACTTTTATCATGAAGGGTGCTGGATTCTGTCAAATGCCTTTTCTGTATCTAATAAGATGATATATGGATTTTGTCTTTCAGTTTGTTTATATGGTAGATTACATTTATTGATTTTTGTATATTGAACCATACCTGCATCTCTGAGATAAAGACTACTTGAGCATGCTGGATGATCATTTGATGTGTTCTTAGATTTGGTTTGCAACTATTTTTTGAGTATTTTTGCATCTGTGTTCATAACGGAAATTGGTCTGTAATTCTATTTCTTTATTGAGTGTCTGTGGCTTGAGTATCAGGGTAACTGTGGGCTAATAAAATGAATATTGGCATTAACTCTTCTTTGAAAGTCTGGTAGAATTCTTCGCTAAAACCATTTGTTCCTGGGTGTTTTTTTTTTCTATTTTGATTGAGAGATTATCAATGACTGCTTCAATTTCGAAATTTATATTGTTCATCTGATCTTGATTTAACTTTGATAAGTGGTACCTATCATGAAAATTAAGCATTTCTTCTCAATTTGGTGGAATACAGTTTTCTAAAGTATGTCCTTTTGATTCTCTGGATTTCCTCAGTGTCTGTTGCTATGTTCCCATTTTAGTTTCTGATTTTGTTAGTTTGGATAGTTTCTCTCTGTAGTTTGAATAAGTCTATCTTGTTGATTTTCTCAAAGAAGCAAATTTTTGTTTCATTGATTTTTTGTACTGTTCTTTGTTTCTATTTTATTGATTTCAGCCCTCAGTTTGATTATTTCTTGCCATTTACTTCTCTTGGGCAATATTACTTCTTTTTGTTCTAGCACTTTCAGGTGTGTTGTTAAGTGACTAGTGTGAGATCTCTCCAATATTTTTATGTAGGCACTTAAGTGTGATGAGCTTAACTCTTAGCATCTCTTTCATTGTGTCTTCATTTTCATTGAATTCTAGTAAGTCTTTATTTCTTTCTTCATCCATTTTTCATTCAGTAGAGAGTTTTGCAGTTTCCAGGAGTTTGTAAGCTTTCTGTTGTTTCTGTTGTTGGTATCCAGCTTTAATTCATGGTGATCTGATAGGATGTGGGGAGTTATTTTAATTTTCTTATATCTGTTGAGACTTGTTTTGTGTGTGAGTATGTGGTCAGTTTTGTAGACAATTCCATGAGGTTTTGAGAAGGTATATTCTTTTGTTTGGTGAAATATTCTGGAAATACATTAGGTCTTTCTAATTTATAACATCTGTTAGTTCCAGTATTTCTCTGTTTAGTTTTTGTCTGGATGACCTGTTCTTTGGTGACAGTGGGGTACTGAAGTCTTCCACTATTAGTGTGAGGGTCATTATATTAACTAAGCTGTAGTAGTGTTTCTTTTACAAACTTGGTTGCCCTTGTGTTTAGGGTATAGACATTAAGAACTGAAATGCCATCTTCGTGGGTTTTTTCCCTTTGAATATGTAGTGTCCTTCACTATCTCTTTTGATTAACTTTGGTTCAAAGTCTATTTTGTTAGATATTAGAATGGCTACACCAGCTTGCTTCTTAAGTCTATTTGCTTGGACTATTTTTTTCCAGCCCTTTACCCTGAGGTAATGTCTATCCTTGTTGTTGAGGTATGCTTCTTGGATGCACCAGAAGGATGGATGCTGTGGATATCGCTCTGTATAAATAAAATGCTAATTGGCCAGTAACCAGGCAGGAAGTATAGGCGGGACAAGCAGAGAAGAGAATTTTGGGAATAGGAAGGCTGAGTCAGGAGATGTTACCAGCTGCCACCATGAGTACCAACATGTAAGATACTGGTAAGCCATGAGCCATGTGGCAAGGTGTAGATTTATAGAAATTGGTTAATTTAAGATAGAGGAACTAGATAACAAGAAGCCTGCTACGGCCATACAGTTTGTAAGCAATATAAGTCTCTGTGTGTTTACTTGGTTGGGTCTGAGTGACTGCAGGACTGGCGGGTGAGAGAGATTTGCCCTGACCGTAGGCCAGGCAGGACCGGAGAAAACTCCAGCTACAGACGGATGCTGTTTTCCATCCATTCTGTTAGTCTGTGTCTTTTTACTGGGGAATTAGACCATTGATATTGAGAGATCTCAATGACCAATCCTGTTATTTTGTTGTTGTTTTTGGTGGTGGTGGTGGTGGTGGTGGTGGTGGTCATTGTCATCGTCATCGTAGTGGTAGTGTGTATGTATTTCCCTTCTTTTGATTCTTGCTTGTGTGAAATTATTTATTTCCTATATTTCATGGGTATAGTTAACCTCCTTGGGTTGGAATTTTTCTTCTAGCACCTCCTATAGGGCTGAATTTGCAGACAGATAATGTTTAAATTTGGCTTTGTCAGGAATATCTTGTTTTCTCCATCTATGGTGACTGAAAGTTTTGCTGGGTATAGTAAGTAGTCTGGGCTGGCATCTGTCATCTCTTAGTTTCTGTAGCACATCTGTCTAGGCCCTTCTGTCTTTCAGAGTCTCCATTGAGAAGTCAGGTGTTATTCTAATAGGTTTGCCTATATATGTTACTTGGTCCTTTTCCTTTGCAGCTTTTAATATTCTTTCTTTACTCTGTATGTTTAATGTTTTGATTATTTTGTACTTTCTCTTCTGTTCCAATCTATTTGGTGTTTTGTATGCTTCTTTTACCTCTATAGGCATGTCCTTCTTTAGGTTAGGGAAATTTTCTTTCATGATTTTTTTGGAAACATTACCTAGGCCTTTGAGCTAGGTTTCTTCTCTTTCCTCTATTCCTATTATTCTTTGACTTGGTCTTTTCATGGTGTCCCAGATTTTCTGGATGTTTTTATCAGGAGTTTTTTAGATTTGACATTTTCATTAACCTATATATCCGTTTCTTTTATCATATCTTCAACCCCTGATGTTCTCTCATTCATCTCTTGCATTCTGTTGGTGAAACTTGCCTCTAGTAACTATTCAAATTCCTAAATTTTTAATTTCCAGAATCTCCTCAGTTTGGGTTTTCTTTATTGATTCTGTTTCCATTTTCAGGTCTTGTACAGTTTTATTCATTTCCTTCAACTGTTTGTTTGTGTTTTCTTGGATTTCTTTAAGAGATTTATTTCCTCTTTAATGACCTCTATCATCTTCATGTATTTTTATGTTTTTAAGGTCTTTTGTTGTGCTTCAGGTATGTTGGAGTATTCAGGGCCTGCTGTGGTAGGATAGATGGGCTCTAAAGGAGACATGTTGCCCTAGCTGTTACTGGTTTTGTTTTTATGCTGGAGACTGAGCATCTGGGATTGAGATGATTATAGGTCTGGGTGCTGATTGCTAGATTTGTCTTTGTTGTATGGGTGTTTTGTTCTTTGATTTCTGTTTCCTCTATGGATTTTCAGAAAGTGTGATGGCTGTGTGTTTGCCTGTTTTCCTGGCCTGCTCAATTGGTGTGTTTACAGGGAATGCCTGCTGGTGTTGGAGGCTGGGATACTGGATGAGTTGGGGGAAGGAAGGTTGGAGGAGAAGGTCTTTGTGATCCATTGGTGATGGGTCAGAGAGGAAAGGAAGACCACAGCAGGTTTCCTGCTACAGAGTGGTGGAGTGAGACTGGGGGATTGGCTATTAGGAGCAGTAGGAGAGGTGTGTTTCTGCCTTCTGCCTACTTGTTGCTCTGGGAGGAGCAGCCTTGGGTTATCAGGGGATGCCTACTGGAGTTTTGGTCTGGAACAAAGCAACAAGTTGGGGAATGTTGGGAAGGAAAGGTCTGTGGGATCCACAGGAGATGCAGGCAAGAAAGGAAGGAAGGCTGCAGCTGCTGTTGCATTGAAGCATTGGGGATGAGACTGGGGAATTGGATCTGGGGGAAGAGAGAAAGGAGAGGTTCTGTACACAGTCTACCTGGTTGTTAGTTAGCTCCATTTTGAGTGCAAATGCAGAGGTGAGATGATTCAGAAACTTGCTCATTCACATGGACATCAAAAACTCAAATGAGCTGACAACCTACTCACACAATGGAAAAGGCACCACCTATAAACTAATTGAAGTTCATTGTGAACATGTGGGCACATAGGCATATCAAAACCATCTTAGAAAAACAAGGCCTGTGAAGTTACTGAATACACCAGACCAACAAACGATACAACCCTTTCACCTAAAAGGAGGGCTAGAGAAAAGGAGGGACACATAACATTGCACTAGTTAGTAGGGAACAAGTAGGCACTGACAAGTAGGCAGGGAACTCCCAACTCTCTCCAGGAATTAATCTCATAGTCCCACTGCTTGACACTGACAACTTGAATTGCTGTTTGTCTACCTAGACTGTTTTATGTCTTGCTTCTACTTGCCTGAACTGGCTCTGCCTTGAACCAGCTCAGCTCTGCACAGCCCTCCAGCAGTGTTTATTAATATTTCATCAAGCCATCTGCAGTGATTCTCTTGTATCTGCATCTGCTTCTCCCTAAAGTGGATTCTCTTGACCTCTGCAGCCTCTTCAACCCTATCTTATCCACTTATCTGTTCTGTTTTACCTGTATATGCACACACACGCCCGCGCACACTACTGTGTAAAGTTTACGTAATGTGAAATCTGCAAGTTAATATTAGTAATTACTATTTGAAAAAAGTGATTTGTGATTGACAATAGTGATATTATCAAGGGAAACAGGGATTACTTGGTAAACTGTCATCAACCAAACTGTCATAGTTTGTGAATTGATTGTTAATAAATTCTAATATTATGGAAAGACATGTGCTGAACTCAATCCAAGGTAACATTTCTTAGCCCAGGGTATTCTTAAACAAAACTGGCTATTCATCCTAGCAATTTCTTAAATAAGTCTGGTTACATTCGTAATTTAGGACTGAGTTTCTCAAACTGTGTTGTACCCAAGATTCCCTGGGGTTTTTGTGAACATGCAGATTCTGATTCAAAAAGTATGATGTGGAGTCTATCTGCCTTTTTAGTTTCTAGGTGATGCTTATACTTCCAGTCTAGCTATGGACCACATTTGAAGTAGCAAGAGTTAAGGGTAGGGATGCTATAGCCAGCAAATGTTGCTGCCAATCCACAGTATTTCAAATTTAGTCTTAGCTTGTCTCTCCTTTCAACTTAAGAAAACTGTTTATATGATAGTATTTCCTTATGAGCACTCATGAGAAAGGAAAGAAAATTAATTTACTAAACAAAAGTATATTTATGGTTATAGAAATACTTTGAAAGGATATTTGATTTAGAGCAAAAATATTTTAATGACAGAAAAATTTCAAGTTATGATTTTTGTTTTTGTACTTGTTATGTATTTTATAATGGTCTTTAAATTTCTGAACAAATTTTGAACTTGATTTTTTCTTAATTTAAATTTTATTCACAAGTCTTCACTTTATTCATATTATAATCACATATAGACCATCTTTACCTTAAGTCAGAGTTGTGCATTCTTATCCTTATTGTAACTTTACAAGGCCTCATTTCTATGTGGTTATGAAATACTTCATATGTAAGACATGAAAGTACTTAATAGTGTTTTTCTAGATTTATTCCATTAACTCCCTATTTATAAATTCACTTATTTGCTTTTCATTGGGCACATTTCCCAATGGCAAATCTTCCTTAAACACACTTCATCAATATCATGAGACAGTTTTGATGCCAGGAAAGAAAAGTTTATTGTGAATATCCATTGCCACTAATAACAATGAGAACCAATTCCTAAATCTACAATATACTTTTTCTATATATTTATTTAGAATTATTTTTGACCAGATTTCTCATCTACAGGGTATCTACTGTTAAACCTATTTGGTTGAATTTCTACTTATTTCAGGAAGAAACTTATAGAATACAAGAAAAATTCGTTTATTGAACTTTCCACAGTAATGAGATGCCTTCTGAAACCAGCCACTTTCACTGAATTTCCAAGTGTTTATGTGTGAAAATACCATAATATGTCACCTTTAGCTATAGTAAAAGAAAGCTCAAATAAGTTTATTTCAGTTTATTTTAAGACATCCTCTACCTTGTACTAGAAGCAATTCCATATAACTCTTCTAGGTGTATGTCAGACATTAAGAAAGCAGCAAGAATTAAAATGATGCTAAATAAAAATAATCCAAGGAAATAAATTTAATTAATAAAAATAATAATAATCCAGAGGATAAAGTGAAGAAAGGAGGGAACATAGAAGTAGCATTCATATTTAGAATTTACCATTTTAAGATAAATAATCATGTCTATATAACACACAATACTGTTTCAATGTAATATTTCATCACTGTCAAGAATAAATAGCTGCTTGTTTGATAATAAGGCATATTAATAAACTAAAGTTACATGCTGTTTATACACCCTGAGATGTACCCATCTTCTTAAATTTTATGTATTTATTACTTTTTCAATACATTTTTAATTGAAATAGAATCTTACCACTTTACCCCCTCCATTTCCTCCCTCCTTGGGGGTGGAGGCATGCACTATTGCACCTGTGTGGAGGTTAGAGAACAACTTGCAAGAGTCAGTTCTGTCTTACCATGAGGGACACAGGTATTGAACTTACGTTGTCCAGCCTGGTGGTAAGCATCTATACCTGCTATGGCATCTCATTGGCCCCAGAGATGCAACTACTTTTTAATGAATATTTTGGTTAGTTATGACAAGTATATAAAAATGCTTGTAAGCTTAATCATATAAATATAAAATATTTCCAAAACCCCGAAAGCTTTCTTGTACTCCATTCTAGTCAGTCCTCTCCGCTTTCAGGCACAGGCAATAACTGATCTGCTTTCTGTTTCTATATATTAGATCTAACTTTCCTCATATATTACAAAAGTAGAATCATAAAGTTTTTTTTTTGTATCTAGCATCTTTCACTCACAATGTTTTTGAAATTTGGTGATCTTATGGATATACCACAATTTCTTCATCCATTCATTAACTGTTGGTCTATGAGAAGAAAATTTCAAGAGTGGGTGAACTCTGTTAGCTTTGTGACTTAATTGCTGTTCTGTTGCTGTGAAGAGACACCATGACCAAGGCAACTTATAGAGGAAAACATTTAACTGGGGGCTTGCTTACTATTTTAGAGGGTTAGTCCATTATCATCATAGTGGGGAACAGACAGGCATGGTGCTGGAGCAATAGCTGAGAGTTATACATCCTGATCCACAGGCAGCAGGCAGAGAGAGAGAGGGAAAGGGAGAGAGAGAGAGAGAGAGAGAGAGAGAGAGAGAGAGAGAGAGAGAGACTGGGCGGTTTTCAAACCTCAAAGCTCACTCCCAGTGACACACCTCCGACAAGGGAACTCCTAACTCCAACAGGTCATACTACCTAGTTATTTCAAAAATTTCATCAACTGGGGACTAAGCATGAAAATATATGAGCCTATGGGAGGCCATTCTCCTTCAAACCACCACACTTGGCTGTATCAAAAATAGTAAATACAGAAAATAAGATTCTACTTAGAATGTTCTTTAGCTTGTATTTTCTCTCTTGATCTCTTGACTTTCTTTTTTAAAAAGGTATTCATAATTATTTTATTGTACAAATCTAAACAATGTTAGATGTGAGTAAATTTTCATTGGCAAAAATAAAGGCATGTCATAGCTTTTATCTTTGGCTCAAACATCATCCCAGAGTGGCAGACAGGTGGTAGACTATATTAATCTCCTTCAACTAGAAAGAAAAGTTCTGGAAGTACACTAATATTTTAGACTGTAACAGAAAGCTAGTTTGTTTTTTTTAAAAATATAGATTTAGGGCATGTGAGATAGCTCAGCAGGTGAATGTGTTTGTTCCCAAGCCTGTCAAGCTGAGCTCAATCCCTAAGATCCACAAGGTGAAAGAAAAGAACAAATCTCCAGAAGTTATCCTCTCCACAGGTACACTGTGATGTCCCACAGTGTGCACACATGCACAAATGTACACACACACACATACACTCTTAGAACAAATACATTTAAAACTTCTATGATATAGTAACGATTTCTATTTAGAAGGCACTTTCTACTTCTTGGAATATCCTTCAGTGATGTTTCATTTAGCCAGAAGAACAAGACTGATCAATAAAGGTAATTAATTAAGACTATGAATTCTTGATTGTCTTAAGTCCCATTAACATTTAATTATCTTTGTTAATAGAAAATGAACCCAGCTTGTGTGTAAAATTTACATAAATCTCAAAACTTAATTAGAGCAAATAGTTTCTAACTTATTTTTCATTAAACTCTGGTCCTAGAGAGTATCCAATTGTGGTTAAATTCTTTTAATGCCCGCATATGTGCGTTTCATTTCCCATCTCTTAGAAGAACATGGTAGAGAAGAGGTAAATTTAAAATGTTGGGGGAAAATTTTTAAACTCTTAAAAATAAGTTTCTAAAAATTGATATGGTGACAACATATTTTTAAAAGTGACTTCAAACTCTTCCAATCAGGGAAATATTAAAACATCAACGACATCATAGCTTAACTTTGAGCAGTTACTAAGACCAAAAGAAGAGATAAAACACAGTTCTAAGCAGAGCAGCAATAGGTAGGCTGAATGGTTACAATTAACAATTTTTGTCCTGTTTAATTGCTAATAGCTTCCTTTTCCACTATATAATGTGTCCTTATTTGGATGATCAACCGTATGGTCATTCCATCTGTAAAGCAACAATACTAAAGCACAAACACCTCAACATTCCCTAAGTCTTTCCTCCACCCTATTTCTCCTTTTTCAGAATTTGAGGATCTGTTCAATGTGACATCTTGTATGTTTTCAATTATAGATTTAAATTTTAATGAAGTTTCTGTTTTCTATTTATTTCTACCTGCAATTTGAAATGATGAGTGTTAGTTAGAATCACTGAGAATCTTATAAATAGCCAATGCTTAAGGAGCATCTTGGAACAATTAAATCAGTGTCTCTGGAGATGTGAACTAGTAATTGATGCAGTTTAAAAGCTTCTCAGAAAATTCTAATGTGCAAGCAGGGTTAAGGACTATTGATTGTGATGGCCATTAAAACAACTATTTCTTTTACAAGGCACCTGATATTATGAGTGATGTGTGCAACTTCGATTCAATCTCCTGGTAGAAAAAGAGTGCCCTCATTACCCTTAACCAAGAATCAAGACACACTCGTCTTTGTTTCATCCTGTGCATGAGCAAGGGTTCTGCTCTTTCATGTTATCTCCTGATCACACAAGGAGAAACTGTTCTACTTTTTCTTCTGAAAGCTTACAGAGCCTACAATGGTAATAGAACCAAACCTGAACCCCAGTTTTCCAAATGAAGAGATTCTTTGCCCTATGATAAAGACAACTGATAACGGAATTTGACAGGACCTCCATCTTGACCATTCATTATCTGACGGAAGCGCTGATATTCCGAAAGGGTAGACAACTGAAGCTAGGTGGCAGTCCTGCTTAGCAATTAGAAGAAACATTACAAAGACAACAATTATAAAGACAAGCCATGCAGAAGGAAATCAAAATGAACTTACCACTGCTTTAACACCAGCATGGGATCAATAAAGCAAAATGAGCATGCTAACACCATGACTTTAAATATAATCTTCCTCATCAATGTTGGAGAGCTTCCCTAACACTATAGTTAACTGAATGTTTAGCTGCTTTTCAATAGGATCCATAAGCCTCTCTGCATTGTGTTCTTGAGGATGATCATTCCAGGTGAATGACTGCAGGTAGACAGAGGCTAATCTTTTGTAACCCATAAAACAGAAACATGTTGACAATGTTTCAGTGAATACTGAAAAGATTTTGAAAAATAAAATGTATGATATACTCAAAACCATGATAAAGTGAGATTTTTTTTTAGAGTGCATGGCTAGGGCTGGAGAAGTAATTCAGCTGTTAAGAGGACTTATTCTTACAGGGGATATGGGTTCCATTCCCAACATCCACGTGTGGTGGATCACAGCTGTCTGTAACTGCAGGTTCAGGGGTTCTGATGCCCTCTTCTGACCTCTGCAGGCACCAGGCACGCATCTATGTACACACAAAACACATACACATAAAAACATATAGAAGCTCATGGGTTATTTTTCTAGAAAATATTTAACAAAATATTAAGAGTGTCTCTGTGTAGTTCAGAGTATTTGCTAAGATGATTATGTTCTGTTCATGTTTATCTATCTTTTTAAACTTCTTTTATAATAAACATTGTATTTTCCTTTAAATTTTCATTGTTTTTATGAGAGTCATAATGCCCTTCAACTTCCAAATTCCATTAGTGATTAGGTAATTAGTAGATCCTGACTGCTTTCTGTCATGTCGATTGTCAGCCCAAGGCCTGATTTGCATTAATTGATGGCTCCCCTAATTAGAGTTGTTAATGGATAATGTTAGTGTGTGTTCATCCCCAACAATCAATAGTTTGTGCATGTACTCACTCTAATTTGGAAAGCTAAACAGAAGTTGATGTTTTTGTTTGTTTGCTTCTGTTTTAGAGGAATATTCAAAATAAGGATAGGGTGTACTGAGCTCTGTAGACTATATATATTGCAAAAATGTTGATGAAACTATAATAGATACAAGTATAGAAATTATAAAGTAGTAAGTTCTATTTTTAAATTTTTTCCCTTTTATTGGAATAAATTTTTTTCTCACATAATGTATCATGATTACGGTTTCTCCTCCCTCTACTCCTCCCAGTTCTTCCCCACCTCACCTCTGATACGGACCCGCTCCTTTCTGTCTCTCATTTTAAAACAAATAGTCTTATAAAGGACTAAAATAAGATATAATAAGATAAAACAGAAACTAATGCATATGAATTGGACAGAACAAAGGGAAGGAAAAGAGCCCAAGAGAAGGCACAAGAATCGGAGACCTACTTGTTTACACACTAAACTAGAAGCCATGAAAGGACCTGGTGCAGACCCATGCAGGTCTTGTGCATTCTGCTTTAGTTTCTGTGAGTTCATAGGACCTATGATCATGTTGATTTAGAAATCCTTGTTTTCTTGGTGTTCTCCACCCCCTCTGGCTCTTACATTCTTTAGGTCTCCTCTTCTGCAGGGTTCCATGAACCCCGAGGGAAAAAATTTGATGAAGACATCCCATTTAAGGCTGAGTGTTCCAAGATCTCTCACTGTCTGTGTAATGTCTGGCTGTGGGTCTCTGTATTTGTTCCCCATCTGCCACAAGAGGAAGCATCTCTGATGATGACTGTTCTATGAGTATAACAGAATATCTTTAGGAATAATAATTGCTAAATTTTTTAGAATAATAGTATTTGGTTTTAACCCTAGGTCCCTGTGCTATCTAGTCTCAGTTCTTGATCACCAAGCAGTATGAGGATGAGTTGCAACTCCTCAAGTGGGCCTTAAGCCAAATCAGTTGTAGGATGGTTACTGCCAAACGCTTTGTACCACCATTACAGTAGCATATCTTGAAAGCAGGATATCAATGTTGATCCAAGGATTTGTGGTTGTGTTTATGTTTATGTTTCTTTTTTGGTAGCAGGCAGAGTACCTTCCTGTACCAAAGATACTAGAAAGCAGGAGTGAAGGCTCTATGTAGGCACAAGCTCACCTTCTCCATGTTCAATGAGTAGTGTATGTGTTGTCTTCAGCAACAGGGCCTTGCTGTCAGTTTGTGGAGCGCAATCTACAGTCTTGGCAACACCTAGGTTGTTTGGGGATTCCCATGGCAACTATTTTGTCAACAACTCAACTAGAAGTAACCCAATCCTGGGACTGGAAGCTTCATTTGGTGACAAGGGATGAGCAGTTGGGATTTTGTCTCCCATTATTTTGACAATTTCAATTTCCCTTTGATAACCTTCATATAGCTTCCACTATATTAGGTTTCCATACTACCCCTCAAATGACCCTTAATTTTAACTGTCTCTCCCCTATTCCCTACCTCATCCCTCTTTTCCCTCTGCCTCCCTACTTGATCTTCCCATGCCATCCCACCCATCCATCCATAACTATCTATTCAATTTCCCTTTTCTAATGAGATCTGTCTCCACTAGTCCCTTACTCAATACCTAACCTCTCTGGTTCTACGTATTGTAACTTGGTTATCATTGACTTCACAGTTAATATCTACATATAAGTGAATACATTACCCATTTCTCTTTGTGGATCTGGGATATCTCACTCAGGATATTTTTTTCTATTTCTATCCATTTACGTGTCAATTTCATGATTTCATTTTTAACAGCTAAGTAATACTCCATTGTGTAAATTAGCACATTTTCTTTGTCAGTTCTTCTTTTGACGGACAGATAGGTTCTTACCCATTTCTGGCTTTTATGAAGAGAGTAGCAATGAACACGGTTGGTCAAGTGTCTCTGTGGAAGGATGAAATGACCTTTGGGTACATGCCTAAGAGTGGTACAGTTGGATTGTGAGGTAAATCAACTCCCATGTTCCCAAGGAACTGCCACACTGATTTTCATGATGGATGCACAAGTTTACACTCTAACCAGCAATGTGTGAGTGTTCCCCTTACTTCACATCCTCCTCAGGATGAACTGTCACTTGTGTTATTGATCTTAGCCATTCTGGAGGGTGTAGGACAAAATCTTAAAATAGTTTTCATTTGCCTTTCCCTGATAACTAGGAATTTTGAGTATTTCTTTAAGTGCTTCTCATTCATTTGAGTTTCCTCTTTTGAGAATTCTCTTTTTAGATATATATATCCCATTTCCTTTTTTAAATTAATGTATTTTTTTGTTTTACATCTCAGCCAGTTTCTTCTCCCTCCTCCCCTCCCAGTCTCTCCCCTACCTCCTTCTGTTCCCACCCCCCAATCCACTCCTTTTCTATTCAGGAAAAAAACAAGTCTCCCATGAGTATCAACAAAACATGGCATATCAAGTTGCAGTAAGTCTACGTGCCTCCCCATTTATTAAGCCTGGGCAAGAAGACCTAGTATGAGAAGTAGTTCCCCAAAAGCCAGTAAAAGAGTTGGAGACAGCCCCTGTTTCCACTGTTAGGAGTCTGACAAGAGGACCAAGCTACACAACTGTAACATATATGCAGAGTGCCTAGATCAGTCGGGCTTTTTTTTTTTTTTTTTTGGTTTTTCAAGACAGGGTTTCTCTGTGTAGCTTTGGAACCTGTCCTGGAACTCACTTTGTAGACCAAGCTGGCCTCGAACTCAGAGAGATCCACCTGGCTCTGCCTCCCGAGTGCTGGGATTAAAGGCTTACGCCACCACCGCCCGGCTATTTATTTTCTTAATATCTATTTTTTTAGTTCTTGATATAAATTTTGGATATTAGCCCTCTATCACATGTGGAGTTGATAAAAATCTTTTCCCATCTGTATGCTACCACTTTTTCTGAATGATGGTTTCCTTCACCTTACATAAGCTTTGCAGTTTCATAATGTCCCTTTTATTAATTGTTGATCTTAGTGCCTGTGCTAATGGTGTTCTGCTCAGAAAGTCTTCTGGACCAGTGAGTTCAAGGCTATTCCCCACTTTCTCCTCTGTGATGTTCAGTGTATCTGGTGTTAGGGTGAGTTTTTTTTTTTACCCATTTGGAATTGAGTTTTGTGATAAGTGTGGACTATTTGGATTCTTCTACATGCAGCTGTACAGTTTGGCTAGCACTGTTTGTTGAAGATGCTTTGTCTAATGTGTATTTCTAGTTTCGTTTCAAAAAATGAGGTGTCCATAGGTATGTGGATTTACATCTGGGTCTTCAATTCAATTCCATTGATTGATGTGTCTGTTTTGTGCCAATATCATGCTGATTATGACTATAGCTTTGTAGTACAATCTTACATTGAAAATGGTGGGACATCCTGCAGTTCTTTTATTACTTTTACTGCTTAGCTAGCCTAGGTTGTCTGTGTTTCTATATGAAACTGAAAATTATCTTTCCAAGATCTGTGAAAAACTGTCTTGGAGATTCGATTGAATCTGTTGATTGTTTTTGGTAGGATGGCCATTTTGACTATGTTAATCTTATTGATCCATGAGCATGGGAGATCTTTCCATCTTCTGATATTTTCTTCAATGACATAGTTTTCATCAGATGTGTCTTTTACTTCTGTTGTTAGAGTCACCCCAAGATAGCTTGTATTATTTGAGGCTACTTCAAAAGGTGTTGTTTTCCTGATTTCTTTCTCAGTTTATTTATCATTTGTAAATAGGAGGGCTACTGTGTTTTTTTAAGTTAATCTTGTATCTAGACACTTTGCTAAAAGTTTTTTTATCAGCTGTAGGTGTTTCCTGGTGGAATTTTGGGTTCACTTATGTATACCATCATATCATCTGAAAATAAAGATACTTTCATTTCTTCCTTTCCAATTATTATCCCTTTAATAATAATTGTCCTATTGCTCTAGCCAAGACTTCAAGAAGTATATTAAACAGGTATGGAAAACCTTTTTGTGTTCCTGGTTTTAGTAGAATTGCTTTGAGTTTATCTCAATTGAAATTTATGTTGGCCATAGGCTTGCTATAAATTATTTTTATTATGTTGAAATATGTCCCTTGTATCCCTAATCTCTCCAAGAATTTTATCATGAAGGGATATTGGGTTTTGTGAAAGGCTTTTCTGCATCTAATGAGATGATCATGTGGTTTTTGTCTTTCAGTTTGTTTATACTATAGATTACATTTATTGACTTGCATATGTTGAATCATCCCTGCATCACTGAGATGAAGTCTACTTTATCACGGTGGATGATCTTTTTGATGTGTTCTTGGAATTGTTTTACAAATATTTTAATGAGAATTTTTGCATATCTGTTCATAAGAAAATTGGTCTGTAATTCTCTTTGGTGGGTCTTCATTTGGTTTGGATATCAGGGTAACTATTGCCTCATGAAACAAAATGAACAATGTTCCTTCTGTTTCTATTTTGTGGAATAATTTGAAGAACACTGGCATTACCTCTTCTCTGAACGTCTGGTAAAATTCTGCACTAACACTTTCTGGCCCTCGGCTTTCCTTGGTTGGGAAACTTTTAGTGATTGCTTCTATTTCACCAGGGGTTATAGGTCTGCTTATATTGTTTAAATTGTTTGATCTTTATTTAATTGGTATGTATTGGGAACATTATCCACTTCTTTTATAATTTTCCAATTTTGTGGAGTACAGGTTTTTAAAGTATGTCCTTAGGAATTTTCTGGATTTCCTTGGTGTCTGTTGTTATATACCCTTTTTCACTTCTAATTTTGTTTATCTGGATATTGTTTCTACCTTTTAGTTAATTTTAATAAGAACTTGTCAGTCTTATTGATATTCTCAAAGAACCAAGTATTTGTTTCATTCATTCTTATTTTATTTTTGTTGTTGTTGTTTCTATTTTATTGATTGCAGCCCTGTTTTGACTATTTTTTGCTGTCTATTCCTTTTGGGTGTGATTTCTTCTTTTTTTCTAGAGCAGCAGTTTTCAACCTGTGGGTAGTGACCCCTTTGGGGGTTCAAATGACCCTTTCACAGGGTTCGCTTAAGACCATCAGTGTGTTAGGGTTTCTATTGCTATGAAGAGACACCATGACCATGGCAACTCTTATAAAGGAAGAAAAACATTTAATTGGGGCTGAATTACAGTCCATTATCATGGAAGAAGCACGGTGGCACACAGGCACACATGGTACTGGAGAAAGAACTGAGAGTTCTACATCTTGATCTGCAGGCAGCAGGAAAAGACTGACACACTGGGCATGGCTTGAGCATCTGAGACCTCAAAGCCCGCCCCCAGGGAAACACTTCCTCCAACAAGGCCAGTCTTCCTAATAGTGCCCCTTATGGGCCTATGGGGGTCATTTTCTTTCAAACTGTCACAATTGGAAAAGATTATGATTCATAACAATAGCAAAACTACAGTTAGGAAATAGCAGCAAAATTAATTTTATGATTGGGGGTCAGCACAACATGAGGAACTGTATGGAAGGGTCCCAGCATTAGGAGGGTTGAGGACCACTGCTCTAGAGCTTCCAGGTGTGCTGTTGAGTTGCTTATTTTGAGATCTCTCCAGTGGTGTGGGTTTTTTTTTAATGTTGGCATTTAATGCCATGAACTTTCTTCTTAGAAATGCCTTCATTGTGTCTTTTGGGTATGTTGTGTATTCATTTTCATGAAATTCTAGGATTTCTTACTTTCTGTCTTAAACAATATTTTTCATTCAGTAGAGAATTATTCAATTTCCATGAGTCTATAAGCTTTCTGTTTTCTGTTATTGGTGTTCAACTTGAATCTGTGGTGGCCAGACAGAATGCAGGATGTTATTTCAATTTTTTGTATCTGTGGAGACTTGATTGTGTCCCAATCTATAGTCATTTTTTAGAACATTCCATGAGGTGCTTTTGTGTTTGGGTGAAATGTTCTGAAAATCTCTATTAGGTCCATTTGGTTTATAACATCAGTTAGCTTCAGCATTTCTGTTTAGTTTTTGTTTTTGTTTTTTTAAATAAATATTTTTATTTTATAATTAATTTAATTTTACATATCAGCCACAGATTCCCCTGTCCTCCCTCCTCCAACCCCCATCCTCCCCCCTAACCCACCCCCGATTTCCACCTCTTGTATGACCTATTGGCAATAGTGGAGTACTGATGTCTTCTACTGTCAGTGTTTGAGGGTCACTTTGTGATTTATGCTTTAATAGTTGGTGGCCTGGTGTTTGGTGCATAGATGTTAAGAATTGCAGTGGTCACTTGGTGGATTTTTCCTTTGATGAGTATGTAGTGTCCTTCCCTATCTCTTTTAATTAATTTTGGTTTGAATATTTTGCTAGATATTAAAATAGCTACATTCACTTGTTTCTTGGGTCTGTTTGCTTGAAATATATTTTTTCCATGCCTTTTCATGGAGATGGTGTCTATCCTTGACATTACTGTATGTTTCTTGGATGCAGCTGAAGGTTGGATACTGTTTTCCCATCCTCTCTGTTAGATGGTGACTTTTTACTGGGGAATTGGGACCGTTGCTGTTGAGAGATACCAATGAGCAATGTTTATTGATTTCTTTTGTTTTGTTGTGAAGTGTGTGTGTGTGTGTGTGTGTGTGTGTGTGTGTGTGTGTCTGTATTCCCCTTCTTTTAATTTGCTGCTCTGGGATTGTGTTTTCTTGGGTGTAGTTAACCTCTTTATGTTGGAATTTTTCTTTTAGCCCCTTCTGTGGGGCTGTATTTATACAGTATTGCTTAAATTTGTTTTTTTTATTTAAAAAATTTTCCCTTCTTTTTACACTTACCTCCCTTCTCCTGCTCCCCCCCAACCTACTCCTATGCCACCCCCATCTCCTCCCTTGGGTAGTCAACACAGGCTAGCATACCAAGTTGGGGCTGGACCTAACCCCTCTCCTTGCATCAAGGCTGAGTAAGGCATTGCACATTCTCTTATTTTCCCCATCTAATGTTATTGAAATTTTTGCTAGATATGGTAGTCTGGGCTGGCATCTGTGGTGTCTTGGTTCAGGAATGTAGAATATCTGCCAAGGCCCTTCTGGTTTTCAAAGTCTCCATTGAGAAGTCAGGTGTTATTCTAATATGTTTGCCTTTATATGTTACTTCGTCTTTTTCCCTTACGGCTTTTTTTTTAAGATTTATTTATTTAATTGGACTCCCAGAGATCCACCTGGGGCCTAGTCATGGATCTCTGCATCCAGATCCCTCAGTAGTTGGATGAGGTTTCTAGCACGACAATTAGGGTGTTTGGCCATCCCATCACCAGAGTAGGTCAATTCGGACTGTCTCTCGACCATTGCCAGCAGTCTGTTGTGGGGGTATCTTTGTGGATTTCTGTGGGCCTCTCTAGCATTTTGTTTCTTCCTATTCTCATGTGGTCTTCATTTACCATGGTCTCCTATTCCAATTAGCGAGAATGAGGAGGGTTTATATGAGAGAGAATTGTTGAGACCAAGGTCGGATAAAGCACAAAGACAAATAGTCAAACAAATGGAAACACATGAAATATGAACCAATGGCTGAGGGGCCACCATCTGGATCAGGCCCTCTGAGTGGGTGAGACAGTTGATTGGCCTGATCTGTTTGGGAGGCATCTAGGCAGTGGCACTGGGTCCTGTGCTCATTGCATGAGTCGGCTGTTTGAAACCTGGGGCCTATGCAGGGTCGCTTGGCTCGGCCTGGGAGGAGGGGACTGGACCTACCTGGACTGAGTCCACCAGGTTGATCTCAGTCTGTGGGGAAGGCTTTGCCCTGGAGGAGATTGGAATGGGGGGCAGGCTGGGGGGAAGGTGAGGGGGGCGGGAGGGGGGAGAACAAGGGAATCTGTGCCTGTATGTAGAACTTAATTGTATTGCAAAATAAAAATTTAAAAAAAAAAGATTTATTTATTTATTATGTATACAGTGTTCTGTTTGCACATATCCCCGCAGGCCAGAAGAGGGCATCAGATCTCTTTACAGATGGTTGTGAGCCACCATGTGGTTGCTGGGAATTGAACTCAGGACCTTTGGAAGAGCAAGCAGTGCTCTTAACCTCTGAGCTATCTCTCCAGCCCCCCTTACAGCTTTTAATAATCTTTTTTTGTCCCATACATTTAGTGTTTGAATTATTATGTGACAAGGGCACTTTCTTTTTTTTTGTTTTTTGTTTTTTGTTTGTTTGTTTGTTTGTTTTATCGAGACAGGGTTTCTCTGTTTAGCTTTGCGCCTTTCCTGGAACTCACTCTGTAGACCAGGCTGGCCTTGAACTCACAAAGTTCTGCCTGGCTCTGCCTCCCGAGTGCTGGGATTAAAAGCGTGCACCACTACCGCTTGGCAAGGGCACTTTCTTTACTAGTCCAGTCTATTTGGTGTTCTGTATGCTTCTTATACCTTTATAGACATCTTTTTCTTTAGGTTAGAGAAATTTTCTATTATTTTGTTGAGAATATGTTCTGTGCCTTTGACCTGTGTTTCTTCTCTTACCTTTATTCTTATTATTCTTATATTTGGTCTTTTTATACTACCCCTTATTTCCTGGATGTTTAGTGCCAGGATTTTTTAGATTTAACATTGTTTTTAACCGAGGAATCCATTCCTTCTATCGCATATTCAATGCCTGAGATTCTTTGTTTTTCTGTTGGTGAGGCTTGCCTCTAAGGTACCTGGTCAAATTCCCAAGTTTTTCATCTCCAGTTTTCCCTCTGTTGGGTTTCTCTTTATTGATTCTCTTTCCACTTTCAGGTCTTTAATAGCTCTATTCATTTCCTTTCAGTGTTTGTTGTATTTTTTCTGGATTTCTTTAAGGGATTTATTCATTCACTCTTTTAGGGCCTCTATGATCTTCATACAGGCTGTTTTAAGCTCTGTTTCTTGTGCTTCAGCTATGCTGCAATGCTCAGGGCCTGAATTGGTATGGATACTGGGCTCTAGTGGGGACACGTTGTCCTGTATGTTGTTGATTGCTTTTGTCTTGGTGCCTAGGCATCTGGGTTTAGGAATATTGTAATTCTAGGTTCTGGTGTCTGTTCTTTTCTGTTATGTGGGTGTTTTGTTCCTTCATTTCTGCTTTCTCTTTGGTTCTTTGCAGAGTGTGGTGGCTGTGTGTTGCCTAGTAGGAAATTCTTCTGGGATCCTAATAGGCGTGGCCACTGGGGGATCCAGTTTAAATTCGTGTCTAGGTCTTGGGATCTGACCCTTAGGAATGGAGATAGACTGGGTGGGGCTGAGGGCATCTTCAGGAGTGAGGAAAGCAGGTTGTTCCACTAGGATCTGCCTAGTCCCCTGGGAATGGGAGCAGAGAGTGGGAAGAGCCTGCTGCGGGTAGTCTGCTATAGATCTGGAGATGAGACTAGGGGATTGGACTCGGAGGACTGGAGGGAGAGGTGAAGATTGTAGTCAGCCTCCCTAATTCCATGGCTTGTGTGGCCTGAGGGTTCCCAGGGAGTGCCCGCTTGGGTTGGATTCTGGGATAAAGCAATGAGTGGGCATAGGGAAGTTTGGAGGGGTAGATCTGTGTGATCAATTGGAGATGGAGGAGGGAAAGGAGGCTGCTATAGAGATATAGACAGATGTGACAGGTTTGGAAGATCTGAGGAAGACATAAGATTTGCAGTTAGCCTACCTGTTTCTCTGGCCTGAGTGGCCTGAACATTGCCAGGGAGTGCCTGCTCAGGTTAGGCCTGGGATAAAACAATAGCTGGGATGAAGGACATTTGGAGGGGAAGAGAGATAGGGGAAGCCACAGCAGGTGCTATGCTACAGAGCTAGGGACAGCGCATGAGGAATCTATTTGGAGAAACTGAGGGAGAAGTGAAAAGCTGCAGTTAGCCTTCCTGCTCCCCTGGCTGGAATAGGAAAGTAAATTCTATTTTTTTTTATATTTTTAAATTTTATTTAAATAACATTTTTTTTCATTTATTTTACATACCAACCACAGTTTCCCCTTCCTACTCTCCTCCAAGTTCCCTCTTCCCATATACTCCCTTCCCCTTCCACTCCTCCTCCATCTCTACCCAGAAAGAAGCAGGCCTCCCATGGGCTTGAGCAAAGTATGGCATATTAAGCTGAGGCAGGACCAAGCATGAGGAACAGGTTCCCAAAATCCAGCTAAGCCCCAGGGACATGTCCCAATCCCACTGTCAGGAGCCCTACAAAGAGACCAAGCCACACAATTGTCACACACATGCAGAGGGCCTAATAGGTCCCATGGAGGCTCCCTAACTGTTGGTCCAGAGTCCATGAGCTCCATGACCTCAGTTCAGCTGTCTCTGTGGTTTCTTCGTTATGAACCCCTGTTTCATAAAATCCTCCTCCCTCTCTTCAGCAAGACTCCAGGAGCTCAGCCCAGTGTTTGGCTGTGGATCTCTGCATCTGCTTCCATCAGTTACTAGATAGAATATCCCTGACGTCACTTAGGGTAGTCACCAATCTAATTACAATAGATGGCCAGGTCAGGCACTCCCTCCCACAAAGACATGATGCTGGAGGAGTTGCCACAGGCAGCAGGAAGAGAGAGACACTGGGACCTGGCTTGGGCTTTTGAAACCTCAACGCTCACCCCCAGTGACACACTTCCTCCAACCAGGCCGTACCTCCTAATCCTTCTCAAATAGTGTCACTGCTTGTTAACTAAGCATTCAAATATATGAGCCTATGGCAGTCATTCTTATTCAAACCACCACACCCACTAAAGTTCAGAAGACTGCTATGTCTGAGTAAGAGAAAATAATCTCAGACCTAAGGACAAACACTAATAGGTGAAATCAAATTGAATATCAAAAAAAAGTGAATATACTGATATATACTGATAGTGACATCTAAATAATATAAAAACTAACATACTAAACAATTGTGCTTCTATGGGAAATCTTTTTTTTTTTTTTTTTTTTTTGGTTTTTCAAGACAGAGTTTCGCTGTGTAGCCTTGGATGCCCTGGAACTCGCTCTGTAATCCAGGCTGGACTCAAACTCAGAAATTTGCTTGCCTCTACCTCCCAAGTGCTGGAATTAAAGGTGTGCACCACTACTACCTGCCTAAAAGCTGTCTTAGAGAAAGCCTTAGGGTATTTGTGTTGCTCAAGAGAAAGGTAAACATGTTTCTATCTTGCCATATTTTAAATCACAAGAAGATGTAACCTAATAAATTTGTATACGCCATGCAAGTATATGAATACAAGTAGGAATTAAGAAGTCTGATTTTCATAGAAAAAATACTAACAAATTTGCCTTAGGAATCAAGGAAAGCAGAAAAAGTAGTAAGATGTAGATTTAATTATGACAATCAGTGAGTCTGGCCTTTTTATTCCTAATCTGCCTGGCATGCCAGACATAGATAGTAAGTAAGGAGAATCTTTCTTAAATAAGGGTCTGGCCAATCCTGTTTACAGAAACAGTGCTTATATTTGGGTGTCAGTAAAATTTAATATAGAGGAGGTCATGAATCAAAAAAGAAAACACTCCAATTCATTTGATAAGGCCAGCACAACTTTGATTCAATAATCAATCAAGGATAATACAAGAAGAGAAAATCATGCCTTTGTTATCATCACTGAATATATATGAAGGAGCTTTAGACATTATATTAACAACCTTGAAATGTATAAAAAGACGAAAAAAAAGAAAAATGGAAACAAACAAAAACAAATGGTTTTTTAAACCCCAAACAAAAACAAAGGAAATAAATAAATAAATAGATAGATAGATAGATAGATAGATAGATAGATAGATAGATAGATAGATAAATAAATCATTTAGTTGACTTCAGAAATGTGAATTGATTTGGTACTAGAAAAACTAATACATGTGACTCACTACCATCGATCACTAAATATTAAAAAAAACCATACTGATGCTGAGAATAAGTGTCTTCTAGCAAATTCATGTTAAAATTTTATTACCATGGGGCTGGAGAGATGGCAGAGTAGTTAAGAGCATTGGTTCCTAACACTCACATAGTGGCTGACAACCACTTATAACTTCAGTTCCAGGAGATATGACATCTATTTCTGGCCTCTGTGGACATTGGACACTCATGCTACACATACATACACACAGGCAAAACACTCATGTACACAAAATAAATTGAATAAAATATAAAAAAATTAATTATCACTGACAGTATTAGGGAATGAGATTTTAAAGAAGTAATTGGGTCGTAAATAGGTTAATGCTGCTGTCTCTAACAGTAGGTTAGCTGTCGTAAGGGTGGGTTTACTATATAAGCAAGGCTTCTGTGATGCATTTGTTTACTTTCCTGACCTCTTGCTTTCTCTAGAACCCCATTTCTTAAACTATGTGGTGTCATAAACTATTTTGCAACATATGTTTCTGAATATGCAATAACCAAAAATTAGTCCAAACCTAAATGCATACTTCTACCATTTTGTACTATATATTTATGCAAAGCTGTGTTCTTAGCATTGATAATTATAGTCTCAAAATATGGATCAATTCTGAAAAGCACTGAAGATGCTTTTCACTCAGCCATTTTTTAATTCTTTATGTAAAAATAAACAAGGACATTCATATCATTAATATGCAAATTTTATTTTGATATATGCATTCTACTGTCTTGAATTATTATTAGACATATATTAAAGTCAAGTCTGTTACTGGTTCATTTACCATAGTCTCTCTCCATCAATCTCTTGTTTGAGAAAACTTATTTCAGTTTCATCAGAAAGATTTTTCTGAACCCTTGCACATCTGGAAATATCTATTGGCTTTACACATGAATATGAATAATATTTTATCTTGCCATAATATGCATAGATTCCTTTCCCATTAGTAGCATATAGGCATTGCTATGGTCCTTATAGGTAACTATGTTTTAAGGTACTCCCTTTATTTTTCAATTTTAATCATTTTTGTCTTATCAGTTTTTTGTTTGTTTTGGTTTTTTGTTGGGTTTTTTGAAAGAGGAGAGAGAGAGAATGAACATAACGCTGTGTGTGTAAGAAGGTGAGGAGAATCTAGGATCAGTCAGAGGAGGAAAAACAGTATCAAAATATATTGCATGAAAAAATTTAAATAAGAAAGGAAAAAAAAGAAAAGGAAAATTTTAGAGAAATGTGTAAGTTTTGTTCTTGACCATCCTATCAGTCAATGTGTCATTATCAAAAGAAATAGCTCACCCTGAGAAGATTGCTTGACTAACATCAAAGAGTTAACAGAACAAAAGGGAAGTGCTCATGGAACCCAAAGATAGTACATTACCTGCAGAAATCAGCTCCCAGGTCTCAGATAGAGGAAACGAAGGGAAGGAACAAAGCCTCTAGACTTGGAGGAGGGACTCAGTGATATCTGATTGATGCCAGCATTTCAGGAGCTTGAACTGAACTTCAGAACTTTGAAAAGTATGTTTCTGGATGCTATTCTTATTATTGAAGTAGCAAAATAAGTCATTTGTGAGAATGACAAAAGAAATTGGGGCCACAACGAGCCTTACGTAGGATACTTTGAACAAGAGCATGATGCTATCGGGAGGCAAGATGCTCTCTTTTTTATGACACCTCTCTAGGGAGTCAGCTGGTAATCAGAACTGAAATCTGCAGAATCGCAGCTCCAGTATTACCAAGTGGAATACAGAGGTGAGTTTAGAGCTGAGAACCTAGCTGGCATATACATTTAGTACCTGTTTTTCCAGGATCTGTCACTTTAATCTACGTATCCAAGGCTCCTTTCATTCCAGCGATGTTTTCTCCAGTGATGTCTGTGAGCTGTGCTTCTGTTCCATTGTTTGGTCCTTAGATTCTTTTTTCATGTTGACTACAGATGGGTGAAAAGAAACTATGCCACTGCATACCGTATGACTAAATTCTCAGTTTGTTTAAGTTGGAATTTAGAAATCTAGCAGCAGGAAGGTGACTGTACAAAGTAAGGGCCTCCTGTATCTAAAAGCCTTCATTTGATACTTGGAATAAGCCGAGGGAAAACACTGGTGATGTTACAGATTGCGATTTACTTCCTTAATTACCAGCCCTATTTTATGGACCTAAATCCCCGTTGTCTGAGAAAAGGAATCCAAACAACAGAAACCAAAATGCATTAAAGATGAAAACAGTACAGTAACTAGCTTCAGCATTCATTCACTTGGGGGTCTGTGTGGAGCCTTTGACTAGCAAACATGTCACCCCATCTTTTCCTTTAAAGCTCTGAAGAGGGACTGAGCACATGAAATCCAACTGCAAGTTATTCTTCCTGGGTGCTGATACAAATTTTCATTCTCACAGAAACAAAAAAAAAAGTCTGTAAACGGCGTTTTGTTTGAGGATGATTGCTCCCTTCCATACTGATGAGTACGTGGGTGGATTTGTAAGCTTTCGCTCTAGCCAGGCATCCGTTCGTTCTTTTTCATCCTGATATAGTCATCTTTTACATATTACTTTCTCAAATGGCAAGCTTCATCTGAAATTAGGCACTTTACTAGAAATGCTATTTAAATCACAACTTGACAGTTTCTAAGCTCAAAAGAAGAATGGGGGCTGTGATAATGACATCAACGACAGTAAGCTGCCACAAATGGCTTGACTAGAATCTACAGACAGGAAGAATTCAAATATCAACTTCATTTTCTTCTGGCGACACTTTTGAACCAGCTTTATCTATTTATAGTTTTAATTTCTCTTAATTTGATAGCCCTTCCCTTTATATTTTCGAGTCTATCTAGTATTAAAAATAACTTTCTCCTGCCCCCCACAAGCCACAAAACTAACTGCACTCAAACTTCTTGAAAGAAATTCCCAATCGCTTCTCGCTGTTTATCCCTTTAACATGTAGCCAGCACTCCTGTCGCTGGACTGATCTCACTTATCAATAGCACAGGTGGCTTGCCCACTGTGACTGTGCACAGAGTGCCAGTCCCATTGCTGTTCCCTTTTCTCCTACCATCTCGCAGAGCTCTTGGCGTATTGTCATGAACCTCTCCTAAGCCTGACTTTTGTAACTCTGAAACCTCTTTGTTCTCTTTATTCTGAATGGTCCTTCCCAGAGCCCTGCCAGGACTTTGTCTCTAACTCTTGCTTTTCTCTCTTAAATTGGTGAGGATACCATTGTCCATGGTTTTGCCTACCTAAGCTGCCATCTCTTAAGTCACTTACCTTCTCCATCTCTGTTCATACGCTCACAACTTCCTAATAGCTATCACTCCCCAGTTAATACAACAGCATCTCAAGTTCAACAGGTGACTTCATTTTGACTTTCCACAAATTATCTCATTTCTCAGAACGCAAAGCCCATTTTTGCTTCTCCTAATCCAATAAATCGTAAATTTACAAGCTCTCTGCCTTTCTAATATCTGAATCAGTTCCCTGTACCTCATCATTTCAACTGCCCTACACCCAAGTCTCAAAATCCTTCACCTTGTCTTTTTTTTTTAATAAGCATGTGCTTTCTCTCCTTCTTTCTTTTCCAACAAAGTTAAATTCATTCGCTAGAGTGCACAGCTCTGGGCTACAGTGTCATGAAGTCGACAACATTACAAGGTGACGGGAATTTTGTAGCTCCATTATTATCTTTTTTCTAACATATTTTGATTTGTCCTTTGGAATTTCACATCATACACCCCTATCAAATTAACTTCCCAGTCCTTCTCTGTCCAGGCCCTGCCCTTGTGACCCCCACCCCTACCCCCAACAACAACAACAAAATGTCTAATTTGTATTATTTATATACTCACTGTAGCTCCTTATAATCTTATAGTACCACTGTGACAAAGGTAGTTTGTCATTCCCTAAAACATAATTATGAGGTTTGTGACTAGATTTACCATATGGTCTAGGTAAGCAGCAAGATATATATCATATAGCCAGCAAAAGATTTAGCAGAATCTGTCACTATTGAGCTACATATATGTGGCTATATATTAGACAACATCATTGCCCTATGCAGATTATTTTAAATCACTCTTTATAATGTCACTCTTGTATGTTCTCCCTCCACCAATTTCAATGTTCTTCAAATTGCCATGTACATCTTTGGTGAGTTCTTCCAGAGAAAGCTTCCCTTAGGCTACTGGAGCTTTGCCCACAGTATCAGAAGGGTCAACTGGGAGTTTAGATCCTCCCGCACTACTCCCAAGATGACTGTGTGGGAATCCAGAAGCACAGATACTGGCCTTTGTGGAGATACAGCCTGGAGGCCTAATTCACTACGTGGAAGTAGCCTTTGGAGATTACAGTGATTTCTTTGTGTAGGATTTCTGCCAAGATCTCACCCTTGCTTATCTTGGTTTCATTCCCTAACTCATTTACCTGTCTCTTAGTGTCAACAGCTGGGCAACTGTGCCTATCAAGTGCTAGATAACATGCTGAATGTGCCCATAAATAATTTCATTATTTTTACCCTCAAATCCATTCCAAGTGCAAAGTAATATCATGATTTAGCAGCAGAGGAAACTACAGTTTAAAGATGTTAAGACTCTTGAAATCTATATAGCTAGTAGTTTGCAATGCTCAGAATCAAAACAGGACCTCAAAGGTAGCTTATCAACTGATTTGTTACAATCCTTTCAATGGCACATCATTTTGTAGATGGCAGATTTCTAATATGGACCTTGAGATCACTGCCTATTACTATAAATATACATATATAATCCCCACTTCATGAATGTGAGCTGGATCTTGTGATTTGCTTTTCACAAATCAAATATCATAAAATTAATTTTAATTCTTTGGTTAGTTATGCTAGACTTGGTAGCACATCATCCCACTGGCTTCAGTGAGCAAGCTACCATATTGGGGCAACCCAGGTGATGGGAAATTAAGAGTAGCTTCTAGTTAAAGCTCAATGAGGAGCTGAGGCTCTCAGACCAGGTGACCAAGCCTACATTTGGATGAGTGAGCTTGGAAACAATCATTCTCAGACATTTGAGATAAAATTGTACTTATTGTCTGCAACTCTTAAGAGATCTTGACCCAGAAGGCTTGGATAAAGCTTAATCTGAATTCCTGATCCACTAAAACCAGAAGATAATAAATATCAGGTAGTAAAAAGAATCTTACTGCCTAGAAACAGAGAAGTAAGTCTTATTATTCTGTGTCATACTTGAGAGATGCAGCTCAGGGGATTATTAACAGGAATTCCAACTCATAGTTTATCAACTGTTGATATTACAGTCTAATACACTTAGCTAGAATGGTGACAATAAGCCCCTTCAGAGTATTACGTTTCCAGCGTGATTGGTACTTGATGCTATTAGAGTTAAGCAAACAGCAAATACTTAGTGAGGATTGAATAACAATTTTTTAATGCCTTCAAAATAAGCTTTTGTTTTTGTGCTTGTTTCAACCAATCAATCAATCAATCAATAAGGGACAGTGTAAATTTGGTACCAGCTGGTTTATTGCTTATTTAAACAAAGCTATGTTCAGTGCCACCTAGTAGACTGCATGTTCCCCAATATGTGCCTTTGTCTCTACCCATGCACATCACTCACACTAATCAGTGTCCATGCAGATGGAAACCCAAGGATGTGTTCCCCAATTCTTTCTTTCTCTCATTGGCATGGAATGTTAGATCAGAAATCGGAGATGCTAAAAGTAAAATTGAAAAAGGTGCAGCCCTCCAACTACTTCAGCAGCCTGAAACAGTCCTTTGAGTAGGAAGAAAACATAATAAAGGGATGGATGACACTTAATGACAGTCAGTAGCTATGATGCCAGGAGCAGGGAAAAGCCAGATTATCAATGCAAAAGCATAATGTCCTGGGGCTCACATGGAAACCTGTATATATCCCCCATCCTTGTCAGATAATAGTTGGCAACAAATGGGGCACTTTAGCACAGAAAGCTCTGTGTCCCTAGAAACAGCTCAGTCCTGGATAAATCAGAATGGGTGGTCACCCTGGTAACAACAATTAACTCCCAGAGACCTCAGTTCTCTTGCTTTCCAATTGGAGGTGGGACAATAAAAAAAATATTTTCTTAAGTTTTTCTCCTTGGAAGCTATAAATACCCTCCTGACAGAATTTATCATTGAAGGTAGTGGTATAAATTCTATTTCTTCAACTAAAAGTGACAGATATTGAAAACATTTGCTAATTTGACTTCCATGGTATATTGAAATGAAAGGTGAGAAATAGAGACAAGAATGTGAGTTTGGACAACAGAAAGCAATTAAAAATAGGCACTAAGAAAGCAGTTGAATCTGTTAGCACATTATCAATTGATGGAATCACTTGAGCAGATACAGAGGGTCAAATTACTTCCATTCTCTTCTATTTCCTTTATGTTGCTGGGCTTAAAAGCCACTCTGAGCAACAGCAACATAAGGTAGGAAAGGGTTTCTGTTGTCTTACAGGTAATAGTTCACAACTGAGGGAAGTCAAGTCAGAAACTAAAGCAAACTCTTTAAGTCAGAACCATGGAGGAAGGCTAGTTGCTGGCTTGCTGGCTTGCTTGGGCTTATGCTTAGCTATCTTTCTTACACAGACCAGGACCAGCTGCCCAGGGAATGGTGCTGCCTACCATGGACTGGTCTCTCCTACACTGGTCAACAATCAAGACAATTCCCCCACAGACATACCTACTGGCCATCTTATGGGGACAATCTCTCAGTTAAAGACTCCCTTCTCAGATGACTCTAGGTTGTGTCAAGTTGATTATTAAAGGTAACTAGAGTATAGTCAGTAGTACATTTTCAGCCCTAGAAATCGGGGCCTTGCAATTTTCAATTTACAGAGTGAGAAGATTCCTTAGAGGTAGTCGAATCCAAACTTTGACTTCTCAAGCAACATTCAAGGAAGCATTTTCTGCCTATTATATAACAGTGACTTTGAAGAATCCTGGTGGGTATCACACGATAGAAAAATACTTCATCACCTATGTCTAAAATATGGCAGGCTAAACCATGCAAAACTAATTTCTTGACTGTAGGAATTTGCTATACAGTTCATGTGTTCACATGCAGTCTGTCATGGTGAAGAGGTCATGGGAACAGGAGCATGAGGCACCAACTTGTATTGCCTCCATAGGTAGAAAGCAGGGAGCAATCAAGGCTTGTATCCGGCTCACTTTCTCCTCTTTAATTCAGTCTGGGACACAGCTGTTCTCCACTACTGCATGATTTCACTAATACATAGAATCTGAAACAGTAGAATCCTTAAGAGGAGAAGGCACGGTGATTGTTATTAAGAGCCAAGGGCAGTGCACTGAGGGGATAGTGGTCAAATGATGCAAAGTTCAAGAAAACTGTAGTCCCCAGTGGCATATGGGGACTATAGTTAACAACAATGCATTATGTTCTTTTAAAATTGCTGAGAACACAGATACTGTATTCACCAAAAAATAAAAATAAAAATACTTTAAGTATATGAGGTGATAAATTTGCTGATTTATTGATTCAGGCATTCTGAAGTATATACATATTTCAAAACATATATATGCTAAATGTGTGGAACTTTTACTTGCAAATTTCAGAATGTTATTTAATTAAAGAACCACCAGCTCATGTGCACTGTGAAGCTAAAAGAGTAAAAAGATATTTGTAATATCTTTTTTATTTTTATATTCTTCTCTCATACATTACATTCTGCCCATCCACAGTTTCCCCTCCCTCTACTCCTCCCAGTCCCTCCTCTCAACTTCCCTCTCCCCTAGATCCACTTCTCCTCTGGTTTCCTTCAAAAAAAAGAGCGAGAGAGAGAGAAAAAAGAGAGAGCATCCCAGGGATATCAAGCTAACATGGCATAGCAACTTAAATAAGACAAGGCACAAGTGCTCATATTAAGGCTGGACAAGGCAACTAGTAAGAGGAAAAGGGTCCCAAGGCAGAAGAGTCAGAGACACTCCACTCCACTGTTAGAGGTAACACAAGAACACGAAGCTACATAACTGTAACATATATGCAAAGGACCTAGCTCAGACCTATACAGGGTCCATGTTTGTCACTTCAGTCTCTGTGAGCCCCTGTGAGCCCTGCTTTGTTGATTCTGTGGGCCGTGTTCTCATGGTGTCCTAGACCCCTCTGATTTCTACAGTCCTCCCTCCCCATATTCTGCGGGCTTTCCCTGGATCCATTTGGGTTTGGCTGTGGGTCTGCATCTGCTCCCATCAGATGCTGGATGACACCTCTCTCTGATGACAACTGGGCTAGGCACCAATCTATGAGGCTAGCAGAACATCATTAGGAACCTGACTTAACCATATATATTTTACTCTCTCTTCTGTTTTTTCTTTCCCAATCTCCCACCTTCCCTCCTCCCCCTGCCTCTCCTTTCCTTTCTTTCTTTCCTCACTATCTTTCTGCTTTTGCTTTTAGACATACTTATATTTGGGGAGCTTTCTTTGTCTGCCTAATCACTGGAAAGGGAATAACAGAAAATACTAATGATAATTGGAATACACTGTTATTTTTTAAAATAATTATACTTTTAGCTTTTTATTAAGGCAATTTGAAACACAAGAGAATGTCCCCATGTTACATCACTTGATTTCAGAATCTGCAAACTATAACCATCTTGATTTTATACATAATCTGACCATTTTCCTTACTCACTACCACTGGATTTTTTTTAAAGCAAGTTCCAGATAATGTTAATTTACTCATGCATTCCTCAAGATACTTCTCTAATAAATAAAAACCCTTTTAATTATGATTTAAATGTTTTTATCACACAATATTAACAATAATATACTCCATAAATTAAGCAATTATAAGACAAATTAAATTAAAAGATTAAAAATAGCTCCTTAATGTTATTAGTCAATATGCAAATATCAAACAACTTAAGAATTGATACTTCAGCCCAGCGGTGGTGGCGCACGTATTTAATCCCAGCACTCGGGAGGCAGAGGCAGGAGGATCTCTGTGAGTTCGAGGCCATCCTGGTCTACAGAGCAAGATCCAGGAAAGGCACCAAAGCTACACAGAGAAAGCCTGTCTCGAAAAAAAAAAAAAAAAAAAGAATTGATACTTCAGTGATAATGAATCCTCCAAACTTAGAGCTTAGTACAATAAAAAGTCTATACACAGCTGTTGTGGACTACGCTCTTGCATTGGGCCAAGACAGACCAGACTAAAAGTCAAAATGTTAAAATGTCCATATTGTCAAACCAAAACTAAGTTGTTATCTGACCTTTGGAGATGTCAGGAACCTGACCTTTAGTCAAATTTTCATAGCAGTTCTACCAGCATTAAAATGAAATGTCCTCTTACATCCTTTAATCCTTATAAAAGAAAAATGAGGTAATTAGATGCAAATCCATTGGATATCCTTCTATTATTCTATATCCCTGACCCCACTTTACAAGGAAAGCAAGTTTGAAATCACCAATCTGCTTTTATTTAATACCGTCTCTAGGCTTTGTTTATAATCTAGCCTTTAGCATCCAGTCCAGCCAGGTATTTATTAATGTGGTGAAGTATTGCTTGATTTTAAAGTAAAAAATAAAACGAAGAACTTTAAACTGTTCTTGACAATGCTATGTCTTTTCATTTGTTCATATGTATTTGTGTTTTAGCTTTTCTCATGTAGATTTTTGGACATGTTTGAAATAAGTTTTCAAATGGGTATTGCTTTTTATTTAGTTTAGTTTATTCTTTGTATAATCAGGAAGTCTTAACATCTGACATATATTCTAACTTACTATTATTTATGTAACAAATGATGGGGTCTTGTAAATGGGATTATTACTTCTGTTAAATTCTCTAAATTATTACTTGTATATATGAATATTACTAATTTTAATCAACTTCATTACACTACAATTTACAAAAAATCTGTATTTAAAGTGTAAAGTTGACACATACCTTTGTTATATAAATTATATAAATGTGTCCCTTTAATCACAACTGTCATTATGGAATTTTACATGTTGTTTTTACAACCTTTTAATTTGCTAAACCATTTTCAATATATATCCTCAAAATCATTACTAGATTTAACCAACCATTAAAATTATAAAACATTCTAATTTCTTTATTTTCTCTTTCATCTTTCTATCTAGTTTTAAATTTCCTTTCAATTTTTCTTCTCACTCACAGCATGCCAAAAAGATTTTTTCCAGGCACTGTTGTACCAAGAATAGATTCAGTGTCAAATGCTGACTGCTCCTAAAGATTTGAATTGCTATTACAGGCATACAGAAACATGATCCTCTTTGTAACAGGTGTGACTCTAAATACAAGTTTACTGATGTAAGCAGCTAATAATTAGAGTGAGAGCTGACTCAAGAATAGATTTCCGGCTCATTAATATTTGCTTCGGAGAAATAGGCTCAAGTGTTTGTCTCCAGTCTCAATAGGTCCATGACCTGGATGCTTAGATGAATGCGTTCATAGTGAGGCCCAATACTATGGTTCTCACTATGCAGAGACCCTCAAGTGACCAATGGCTATACAAACATACACCAAGTCCTGTTGTATTCATATTTAGGAAGCTACAGTGACTGGCAATGGACTGAATGTCACCAAACCAAGATAATTTTTTTACAAAAGATTTGAAAAGCAACTGTCTTAACTAGCTGAGATTAAAGATCAGCAATTTCGCATAGAGGTATGGTCCTTTTTAGCCAACTGTTTCCTGGAACTATGACTATGTGGACTTTAAGGCTAGATGTTTATTTGCCTAAGGATAGGGTAATGACCACAGTGTTATAGGAGAATGATGAGGAGAAAAGAATGGATTACCTCTGTGATTGTTAGAATTGGTAGAGACTGTAAAAAGGTAACATTTAGTTCCTGTGACAAAACATCTGAGATAATCAAGTTAGAAGGAGGAAGGATTCATTTTGACTTCCAGTTTCAATCCATGGCTTGTTGGTCCTATCATTTTGTGGTTGTGGGTAACCAGAACATCACAGCAGATAGCTACAGCAGAACAAAGCTGTTCACACCGTGGCAACAAAAAGCAGAGGGAGAGAGGAAGAGATCAGGATCCCAAACCATCATTCAAGAGCATGCACACAATGCTCCTGCTTCCTCTAACAAGACCCCACCCCTAAAGTTTCTACCACCTTCCAATATTGCCATATGCTGGGGCACAAGTCTGTAACAGATAAACTTTGTGGGGGGACATTTTAAGAAGCAAACCATAACATTCTGCCTCTGGTCTCTAAAAGCTCTTTTCCCTCTTACAATGCAAAATACATCCATTCCATCTCCAAGAATCCCCATAATCTTAACAGTTCCAGCATGACAGGAAAGTCCAAGTTGAGTAATGTGATCAAAGTACACTCTATATGTATAAAGTGCCATAATAAAACTCATTATTTTGCATAATTAATATAGCCTAATTTTTTAAAGGAGAATAAAATCAAAATCTCCAAGACTCAACTCAGGGTGAATTCTTAGCTGTGGGCACCTTTAAAGTTCTTCTTAAAGTTGTAGACTACTAAGATACAGTGGCACAGAGTAAACATTCCCATTCCAGAACAAATGAATTAAAGTCTAGAAAAGAGGAACGGGACCAAGGCAACATCCAAAGTCAGCAAGGTAAATGTTAGATTCTGTAGTTCCAGGTCTAGCATTTGGGGCACATGCTGATGTAATGTGCGCTCCAAAAGTAGCCCTGTCTACAGCATTGTCAGCTTTAACCCAGATGGCTGCTCTGTTGACATAGTGCCACTCATTGCCTACAGCTTCCCTTAGTGGACATTTCAAGTTCCTGGCATCCTGACATCCTAGAGGCCTCCTTTGTAGTTTTAGCTAAACTCTTACTGCTTTTTGTTTGTTTGCTAACTTGCTTGTTTTTGCCATCTCAAGAGCTGTGTGTCCAGAGACTGACCCTACCACACACTTACCACACACTACAGGTTTCTCATGCTTCTTTTTCTTTAAAGTCATTTGAGACAGGGTTTCGTTATGTAGCCCTCACTGAACTAGAACTTACTATACAGAACAGGCTGGCTTCACCTTTAAAACAGTCTTCCCATCTCTGCCTCTTGAGTGCTGGGGTTATAAATGTGCGCCACTGTGCTCAACTCCAGGTTTTCTTTTCTTTTTCTTTTTTTTTTTTTTTGTTTTTTGTTTGTTTGGTTTTGGTTTTGGTTTTTTGAGACAGGGTTTCTCTGTGTAGCTTTGTGCCTTTCCTGGAACTCACTCTGTAGACCAGGCTGGCCTCCAACTCACAGAGATCTGCCTACCTCTGCCTCCCAAGTGCTGGGATTAAAGGCATGTGCCACCACCACCCGGCTAGATTTTCTTTAAAAATTTGGGTAGACACCACTATAACCTCACAGCTACTGAATTCTGCACACACACAAAATCATGTGGAAGATGCTAAGGTCTATCACCAACATGAGCTATACCTGCTGAATCCTCTGAAGTTGTGGCTGCTGTGGCCAGAATATCTTGCCATCTGATGTTTGAGAAACAAATCCCGAGGAAATAATTCCCTAGACACTCTTTGTGTAAGCACTATACCCTAGAACTCTCTTTGAGCCTGCCATGAGTAGAGTCTGGACAAGTCCTGAGACACACTCAAGACATTGCTCCTGTAGTCCCAGATAAAGCTCTTGGCTTTTTTGTTTTGTTTTTGCTTGTTTGTTTTTCGAGACAGGGTTTCTCTGTGTAGTTTTGGTGCCTGTCCTGAATCTTGCTCTGTAGACCAGGCTGGCCTCAAACTCACAGAGGTCCGCCTGCCTCTGCCTCTCAAGTGCTGGGATTAAAGTTGTGCACCACAAAAAAAAAAAAGACCATAGAAACATTTGAGTAAATTTGTATATCAAAATTAAGTAGAAATCCTGTTCCGGATCTTGCCTGGCTCTTGGCTTCTTTTTAATGCCGTTCATCTCTTCAGCAACTGCACCTTTCTTGGTGGGAAAGTTAAATGTATGCATTTTTGTAGTCCTACAGAAAGTTTTTCAAATCTCCTCTATTGCTTGTGATTCTTTTCATAAATCCAGAAAACAATGGTCATCAAAATTCATACTAGTTTCTAATGTTGTGCAGCTTGAATCTTGACTAATTAGTTTAGTGTTCAGCATCTCACAAAGTCTTGGGATATGGAGAAACATATACTAGTTCTTTGCTGCAATATAAAATGAATGGCACTTAGTCCAGTTCCTAGTAGAGTCCTTGTCCTCATCTGAAACTTCACAAACACAGCATTTACTGTCTACATTCTTATAAGAAATGTGTTCTTTTGAACTTCCATCAGAATCACCCTGTGGAGATAAGGCTGTGTGCCCAGCTCTAAATTATTGCCTATTTGGTAAGAGTGGCTTGTTACTTGCCCTGGGTGATTCCATTTTATGACCAGCACTTACCTCTATTTTGAGCATAATTACAGAGGCAGGGTTACTCTACATCTAATTGTGCACATAAATACCACCATCTGTCAAAAGTGGTTCCTAAAGGTCAAACAATACCACCATATAAGCTTATCAAAGTAGACTGGGAATGAATAAGCACATATGTGCATTAAAAACTATATACAGAAAAAAATCAGGCCTAAACTTATCAAACATACCAGGTCAAGGAAGAGTGCAACATCCACATCTGGACCCCATAAAGAGAAGCTCACATTACATTGAGATGGCAATGGCCCTCACCAATCTGTCCTCTGATCACTCACCCAGAACGTGGGGTTAGAAGAGAGGAAAGATCTGGCATCCAAAGGCATGCTTCTAGTGACCTGAATTCCATCCACTGGACCCTACCTCTTAAAGATTCCATGACCTCTCAATCAGACTAGAAGCTGGCAACCAAGATGTCAACACATAGCCTTTAGAGAATATTTAAGAGTCAAAGCATAACACCAATACTTGTCTTAGTTTGAAAGTCTGGGGGGGGGGGAGACCTTGATCAAAGATATGAGAACAATTAATTGATCAGAAGAGGCAGTCTGATCTCAGGAAGGGTGGGAAAGGAAAACTTTGAAATGGCATGTAAAGGGAAGCTTTGCACTTTGGGCAACTTATGATGAGCTCGCTGGGCATTCTCTGAGATACTGTTTAGTTGTACTTTTTCATTGGACTGCCAGCCTGCAAATAATGACATGGAGCCTTATTACTAATTGTGAAAGCTTGGCCTTAGCTTAGGCTTTTTTCTAACTAGCTCTTATAACTCAAATTAGCGTGCTTCTATTAATCTACGTTCTATCACGTAGCTCAGTTAGCTTTCCTCTGTCCCATTTGTCCAACTTGTTCCGCTCATTTCCTGTGCACCTAGATTCATCCCTCTGACTTCCCCTCTCTCTGCTTAGAAGTCCTGCCTATCTTCTCCAGCCTAGTTATTGGCCGTTTAGCTCTTTATTATACCAATCGCAGCAATACATCTTCATACAGTGTACTAATATTCCACAATGATGCTGTGCAAAACATGCCTCAGAACTGTGTGATGGCACTCGAGGAAACTAAGATGTTTATCCCTTCAGTTGCACTCCTTATTGGTTCAAGGTCAACTATGAATGAAGGAGTGAAAGTTAACATATGGCCTGCCTCACTTGCAAACCAAGCATGTTCCTTCATGCCAAGGATTTTACAGGAAATTGCTAAGATAGATAAACAGAATATAGGAGCCATAATTCTATATTGTTTTTGTTGTTGTCTTGTTTTTTTTTTTAATGTATGAGTTTGATCTTACCAACAGGAATAAAAACTCTTGGAGTATGTGAGCCAGTTCTTGTATTTGTATGACTGCCCTGCCCCTATGAATTCTGGTAAATTCCTTAAAAGATTTAGTCCATCCAGTCACCCATAAGTTAGTGGTGGCGGGGTGTGTGTGTGTGTGTGTGTGAAGACACACTCTTTGACTTCTACTCTCTCATGCCATGCATTCCAGCCATTCCTTGAGTGCCTCCTTTTGTGACTTTTTCTGTCTACAACATCCATTCTTCCATTACAAATGCATTGACTCACATCATCTTACAGGATCAACTAAGTAACTCTTCATTAATAAAATGTTTCAAATTCCACCTTGGAACACTCATGCCCATTTTCAAACCACTGTCTGGTTCTTCTGCTATACAGTTTATCATAGTATACCGATATTTTAAAACTATATTTGTATTTCTATTGTTTGTGGTGCCAAGAATATGTGTTCTACCACTGAGCTGCAGCTCTAGCCACTCAATTTTGTTTGTTTTGTGTGTTGGTCTTGGATTACAGAGTATGAACTCACTGAGAAAGTGAATAGTGTCACAGATCTCTTGATCTGTAACACACAGCACAATGCTTGGCAGGAGTAAATGCTCAATAATATTTTTGGAATATAAATGAATGTGAGTAATAAATACTTTTGGATTCAACAAAACATGAAACTGAAAATGCCTGCTGTTGGTACCCCTATAATGCCTCCCAAATATTGGTAGCCTAAATATGTATATGGTTACGGTAAATATTCCTCAGAATCAAGTGCCAATGTTCTTCAAAAAGAGATGGCCAAGAATCTCTGCAGCTACGTAAGTTGAATTTTCACTGTTAAGATTCAAACTGAGGTGCATATTTAACATATCAAAGCAGACTTGGCCTCCAGGTTCTCCCAGCATCTCTCAGTACCTACTTGTTACAGGGTATTGCTGGCATACATCACCCTTCTTCCAGAGGCTCTTCTCTATATAATCCAGACATTTTGGTTACCTGCCCTTTTGTATCATTGGCCTCTTGGCTCCTGCACCTGGTTCCCCTCTCTCCCTTTTCTTCCCCCTCTCCCTCTGCCCACATGGCCCAGCTCAGTCTGATCATGTCAGCTCTGGACTCTCCCAGATGTCCCTGCCTCTGGCTATGCTCTCCCACACATCTACAGTAAACCCTCTCCTCCACCATGCCTAGGAGCAGTCATGTCCTTCCTTTCCTTTTTATTTCTCTTTTTCATTCATTCGCATATAATAAGAACAAACGCACATCATAGGGATTGAAGGGTATTTTTGTAAGAATTCTAGGATCAAATTCATGTAGCACACTGTATTTGAGCCATGTTATATACTATGCATACTATGCCAGATACAGGAGCTCCAAAGATGAGGACATCAACATCAATCTTTGTCTCAAGAGCTCACAGTATGGCAGAGGAGCCATAAAATTAATAACTTCAAAACAAAATCCCCAGGCCTCTTTGACAGAATGTGCACCTAGCCATGAGAGGTGACATAGTAGTGTCCAAAGGCAAACATATAGTCGTGAGGAGCTGGGGCCGGGCCAATCAACTCTACGCACACTCACATCTACATAAATGTATATGCATAACTAAGTTTCTGTAGTTTAGTGTTTGCTGAACTTGTCTGTAGAGATGTTAAATTGTCTGAAATTGATTTGAGGAGGTAGGGTAACGTTAGATACAATTTTTAAATTACAGAAAAAGTTGAATTAATAGTATAAAAATTCCTGTTTATCCTTTATCCAAATTTACCAAGTGGTTTTCTCAACCATTTGAAAGTTAGAGATACTTTGCCAAGCTAGCTAGTCCTAAACACTTAAATGTGTATATTCTAAAGGCACTCTCCTCTTTAACCTCCGTGTGATTATCCAAATTAGGAAGCTGACCATCGATATAATGTCATTATCAAATCTTAGGCCCACGTGCACATTTTCTCCAAAGTTCCAACAGTATTGACAGTTTTCTACACCAGCCTGCTCTACACCAGCCTGCTCTAACCCAGTCATTATGTTATTGTGCTTTATGGTTTTCATTAACTTCAGACAATAGCTCTTCTTGATCCTGAGTATTCCATTACAGGCTAGTTATTCTGTAGAGTGTCTCTTAAGGTTGATCTATGTGATGTTTTCTCATCCTGAGATTCAGGCAATTACATTTTGGGAAGAATAAGTTGCTGGATTTCTCTTTTGATCATTTAATCTATTTATACTCAATGTTTTTATTTGGAATGATTATACAATGTATTATGTTTCATCGTGGCATGGCAAACACAATTTGGTTTTTGTTGATCCTCCTCCCTTCTCTGCCCTTGCACATGTGTTCTATTACCCTTGTCCCTCCCTCAACACCCGTTTCCCCTCTTGGAGTCACTTTTTAGGTCTGTGGCTTATATTCACAGTCATACCTGCATATGTACATATATAAATGTAAAAAGCTTAGATACACATTAAAGACAACATGTAGTATTTGTCCTTTTGATTCTGGGCTACTTCTCTTAATATAATAAATTGTTACTTCTCTTAACATAATAAATATGGGTCCATTCATTTTCCTGTAAATGTCGTGATTTCATTGTTGAATAAAATTTCATTGCATACCAAGTTTGTATTATCCATTCATCTGATGACAGACATCTAAGTTGATTCCACATCCTTGTTATTGTGAATAGAGCAACAGTGAATATGAATGTGCAAGTGTTAACATCTCTGTGATAGGATGAAGAGTCCTCTGGGTATATGCCCAGGAGTAGTATAGCTGGGTTGTGGTCACTCTATTTTCAATCTTTTTTTTTTAAATCTCCTTACTGATTTCCATAATGGCTGTACCAGTTTGCATTCACATCAAAAGTGAATGAAGATTCCTATTTCCTTGTACTCTTCCTAGCATTTGTTGTCTTGAGATGGGTGCTTACTATGTAACTCAGGTTGGCCTCAATCCTGATGCCCCATCGTCTTGGGTCCTTGAGTGCTGGTGGTACAGGCATACACCACTATATCCAGTTTAAGCAGTTGATTTTTAACTCCCAGACTATCTGCTTCTACCCATATCTATATCAATTTGGCGTAACCTTGTGCATTATATGCTATTGGGACTAGGCAAAGTCTCAAAATTTCAAGTCTTGTCTACCTGAAAGGTCAGAGAGCAATAATTATTAATTAAGTTGTAAGAATTGCTACAATTCTAAAGACATCATTTGGGGGAGCTTGTACTCTGCTAAAACCTTATATTAATTCCCAATGTATGGATGGATTAGTGCCCACTTCATTATTACTGTGATGAATAAATTATTCACTTAGGTGGGTGAATGACTGACAGAGATAAATAGCACTGCATGAATGTAATAAAGACAGTTCTTCCTCTAGGTTTTGTTTTTATTCCTTTTTAATGTGTTTATTTCCTTTATTTTTTTCTTTTCCCCACTCTTCTAAATAGGCAACATTTATAACTCAATCTTCAAAATTACACTTTCCTGAGAGGGAAAATCAACTGCATAGAAACTCAAGAACATGACATTTACACAGGCCCCCGTGCAAAGAAGTTCCAAGTCTCAGTGATGTCTGGAGTTACAACTGTTTTTCAGCCCCTGCTTTCTCACACTGATCTATTGTAATCTCCCACAGAGTGCAAGGGGAGAATGTGGAAGATTAAAGAGGTGGAGAAGGCCACCAAGAATGGGCAACTATGGAGAGAGTAACAGCCAGCAGTTAATTAGTTTCAGCTCTGAAATGACCCCTTTGTGGAACTTGTCCTTCCTGAGAGAGAAGTTAAAATGCTTTTAGCAGTGTGTTAATTAAAACAATTAATCCTAGGTCCTAAATAAAATGGCTCAACTTATTTGGAGAGTAACCCTCCTCCGTTTGCTTTTCTCCTACTCACTGAGGAGTGCATCCCCCAAATTAGCAAATTCCTGTTACTTCAGACCTAATATGAGGTCTATTTAGAGGAGGAATGATTATTAAGCTAGATCCTGGACTCCAAAGCCGTCTATTTTCCAGAAACTGAGAAGCAAGCTTACTTAGAGATATTACTAGCATAGCTCAAATGAAGACAGGTGATTCTGAAAGCAACACATTTATTGTGCACTTAGCATGTGCTGGCCCATCACATCTGGCTTTACATGGTTATTACGTCATTTCATATCCATTATAGTCTATGAGTTGCATATTATTGCTCTTGTTATTGTGAACAAATCTACCTTTTCAGATGAGAGGGCTGAAAGAGGTAAAGGAACTGGGCCAGAGCATGTTAGCTGTAGAGGCAGGCAGGATTTAAATGCAGCTAAGTCTGGTCCAGGGTTCTTTGCTCATCACTGCACCATTTGCCTTCAGTCTGATGGGTGCTTAAGTCATCTAAGAGAAGATGAACCCATGCCAGATGACTGGATTGCTGTCTGTGCAAGCTGTATTTTCTTTTTGCTGAGATAAAATGTTTGATATAAACAAATCAAAAAGAAGAAAGAATTATTCGCTCAGTTTCCGAGTGTTCAGTCCATTCTGGCAGAAGAGGTGCAGCACAGTAGGTCACAGCATAGCAGTCAAGAAGCAGAGAAAGAGAATCCAGGAAGGGGCCAGGGAGTGATACAGTACCCAGAAGACATGCCCCCAAGAGCATCTTTCTCTAACTAGTCCCCGCCTCCTACTTTGTACTACTTCCTAGTTGAGTCATCATACTAGGAACCCATCAATGGATCAATCTATTCATTAAGCTGGAGCCTCCATTATGGAACTGTCTCTGGCGGCACCCTCCAAACGACTCCCAAGGATGTGTTACTAGTCTCCAAGGGATTCCTCAACTCAATCAAATTGGCAGTAGGAACAAGTCATCACCATTGAGGGGACTTTTTTTCAAAGAAGGCTAACTGAAAGTGGTCTATAAAAGCAAGCAGAGCTTGCTTTGGTGAAGGAGGTGCTTAGGAGATCCTCTAGATAAAGGAACCCCAGGAGTATTACAAATACTGGTGAAAGAAAACTGAGGATTTGCCATTGATGGAGCATTCAAAATACCTAGGCCCCGCTTCTCTAAAGGAAAGGATACTTACAGTCTGTCCCCGAGAAAGGGGCAGAAAGATGACTATGGCAAACTTTGAAATCATGATGTGTATTGGGGCATGTCAGCTAAGGGACAGGGGAACTGCAGTGACTTGGCACTTGGGTCCCTCTTCCTGAATTTTTCCCCACCACCACTCTCCCAGTCTCAGTGAGATTAGCAGAAAGGCTGGATTGGCCTCTATCCATCCTTAACTGGTCTCTGCTCTCCACCTGAGCCTTTCTTTCTGAACTAGCTGGCTTAGTTTAATTTGGAGTGTGGCAACAGAAAGCCCTAACTCAAACCTCAATTCAACTTTACCACCAGCGAAGCTATCTTGACTTCCCTCTGGCTTCTCGTGTGTTCTAGCTGACCAAGAACTTAGATGAAAAGAAGAATGATCAATTGGTATGCCCCAAATTGCAGTAACAGGAAGGTGACAGGGAATTTGACTTTAAAAGCTAATTATATATGGTCTAGCAAGGAAAGGCTTGAAGAACGGTGTAAGGAATCTGCTCTGAGCCTATAAAAACTATTTAGTGTAAGTCTCTGTACGAGTGCATGCACAAACTGCTTACCCACAGAGAAAATCACTGTGGGGCTTGTTTCTAAATTAATCTCTAGAAATGTAATGTCATGAAATCCCCATTTTCCACAGATAAATTTGCCAAGGACCTTAGCCCTTTCTAAGACCCAAAGTAATATTTTATCAAGTCTTCGAATCATTTATTCTGTGCTCAGCAAAGTGCTCTTTTCCAAGCATTCTTTGATGACCAAAGAATATTTTTGCCTATCTGGGAAGCTTTAATGGCCTCACAAAACATTGTTATCATCAAGAAACAAATTGGACCTATGGGTATATTATTTATTAGCACTTTTGAGTGCTAATTTGAAATTCTGCTCTCTCTATATATCAAGTGCAGAGATTTGAATGTTTAATACAATTCTGAAGACAGATAGTATCAGCTTCCATATATATCTTACTGCTTACTATAACCAAATGGGAAAAATTCTTTTCTCTAGGAATAATGTTTCTATTGTAGTCATTTTTATCATAAAAGACTTTGTGTGAGTACTGGAGAAATGGCTCAGCACTTAAGAGCACTTGCTACTCTTGCAGAGGACCCAGGTTTGGTTCCTGGCACCCACATGATAGCTCACAAATGTCTGTAACCCCAGGTCCAGGGCATGCAATCCACTCTCCCACCTTCCACAGGCACCATGAATACACCTGGTGCACATACATATAGACAAACATTCATACAGGTAAAATAAAAATAAATCTACAAAGATACTGCACATGAGACAGGAAGATCAGGGGTTTGTCCCTGAACTAAACAAAACAGGTTTTTTGTAACTCTCTCAGTATAAAAGAAACAATAGCATGTGTTTGGTCTTCCTGCTATGAAGACAATTGTGTAGGCAAAGAATATACACTGACCTCTGCTCTCTGTGCCAGCTTTTCTTTCTGAACTAGCTGGTTCAGTTTAACTTGAGTGTGACAGGAAGTCCAATTACACTTTACCATCAGCAAAGCTAGCTTGACTGACTTCCCTCTGGCCACCTCCACCCCCCAGTCAAGTCTGTGCTTTGACAAAAAGATACAACCCCAACTCCAGCTTTCCAAAGTGTAAAGGAAATGCCGGGTGGCGGCGCACACCTTTAATCCCAGCACTCGGGAGGCAGAGCCAGGTGGATCTCTGTGAGTTCGAGGCCAGCCTGGGCTACAGAGCAAGTTCTAGGACAGCCAGAGCTACACAGAGAAACCCTGTCTTGAAAAAAAAAACAAAAAAAGGAAACAATACACATCTACTATATTGCTATCTGCAGGATAAAAAGGTATAAACTTAGTAAACAAAAAAAGAAAATGCCCTGAAATGCTACATTTTTGCTGTTTCTTCTGTCTTGGCTTCTGAAATTCAGCCTCTAGCTGCCCTACCTCCACTTGAATCACTTTGGCTCTCTTAGGGATGCTTTGAAGTTTTCTCCTCTTTTCTTTAAAATAAACAACAGAAACTTAATCTTCAGTGACAATGTTTATTCACCTATATATACTTGGTTGTAGTCTAGAAAGATTAACATTAAAGTGTCATAAAAGAATCCACAACATACACACACACACACATACACACACACACACACACACATTAGTAAAAGATGTAACAGGATTGCAAAGTTAGCCTTAAGCTGTTAAATAGTCAATTACAAAAGGGAACTTGGTTTTTATTGTTCATATCCATAGTGCAAAAAAAACAAGCCAATTACCAAAATGAAGCACTATTTCTAGTAGTAACTTATACTGCCAAGTTTCTCTGGAGAAGCTTCATGGAGAGGTCAGTACATGGTATGATAGTGTTCTCAGCAGCAACCTTACGGGAGATGCCATGATGACTTTCACAGGCCTGCTGCTTCTTGGGTTCCCTCAAATAAGCAGATGGCATCACATCAACTTGGAAATCAGGAAAGGTAATTATATGGTGATTGGTGGGGAGCCAGTAAGGCTCAATATGATATAGTCCACATAGTCAGTTCTCTCTTCTACTAGGCAAACATTAACCATACAGTTTAGAATACATCTGGAGTGCAGTCTAGCAACCCGAATTGGTTCAAATCACATCACCTCTGAGACTGCATACAATTGTTAAGAATTACTATAGTTTTTTGGACAGACAAAACCCAGGTTCACTTCATTAGTGTCCGGATGACTCAGAAAAGAATGGTTTAGTTGCCGGGCGGTGGCAGCACACGCCTTTAATCCCAGCACTGTGGAGGCAGAGGCAGGTGGATCTCTGAATTTGAGGCCAGCCTGGGCTACAGAGTGAGTTCCAGGACAGGCTCCAAAGCTACACAGAGAAACCATGTTCAAAAAACAAAACAAAACAAAACAAAACAAAAAAAAAGAATGGTTTACTTAACACTGCTAGAAACTGCCAGACAACGAATCCTTCATGCTATTCTCAATAATTCCCCCAACCTAGCTGTTTTTGTCTGCACAAAGAAACTTTTTTGCTTCCATTTGGCATGTGGCTTTAGCAGGTGATGCTAGCCTGGGCGAGAGAAACCCAGGCAGCTCTGCAAGGCCACAGGCCATGGACTCCTGGGAGTGCCTAGTCACCATTGAACGTGAGCCTTTTGAGGAGACACTCACTCAGGCTGCCTCCTGGCTGGCCTGCAGGCGGAGGTTAGTCAGGGTGTCACTAATCTTCTTGATGAGCTTCATCTCCTTCTCTAAGAAATGGTTCTCCAAGAAGTGGCAGAGTTGGAAGTCTGCATTGGCTGAACCCAGGGTGTGCAGATCCAGAAGGATTTGGTTCAGGTTCTTCTCCAAGGCCAAGGGCATTTCCATGGCATCCAGGCTCCCACCACACTGGTATAAGGGCAGCGTCTGCCCATCAGAGATGAGGTCACTGCTGCTGTGCTGATTTTGCATCAGGAGAAGATAGGTACCCTGACGCTTGTCTTTAGACAGATCCCGGAAGAAGTGAACCAGGTCTTCCACGGACGTGTTATCTTTGAAAAAGAATCCCAGAGAGAGTTAGGTATCTGAGGCTTACAGATGCACGCTGATCAGACGGTTGATAGTGGCCTCCACCTCCCTGGTGTAGTTTCGAGGGCTCTGGGCACTCATGGTTGCTGAGCAAGATGTTGCTTACGAAGAAGCCTGCTTCCAGAAACAGGATATTGCAGATTGTTCCGGAAGTTGTGTGTGTAGAGGCAGGAACACAGAGGGTAGTTATTAGTCTACGGGGTGGGACTGGGAGTTTCTAATAGGGCAGTGGGTGCACAGTCTCACAATCTTTTCAGATAAGGCTTTGATTTTCCTGTGTCTTGTAGTTATTGGAATGGAGTCTTTATTTGTTCTGTGTCCTGTTTTTAAAAACCATAATTCTAAGGTGAGGTAAGAACATCTAAAATTTTCTTAATGAAATCTTTTTAATCATTTGTGACTTAAAACTTCCTTGCTTATCAATTTAGGGGTGGATACAGTACTTTTACTTTTACTCTGCATATAATCCTTTATTGTCTCAGTGAGTAGCCATTAATCCCCTTTTCTCAGAGCAGTCATACTGTTCTGATATATAGTTAATAGCACCTCCATCCCCCTACCAAGGGTCCTTGTTTGGAATATGTATCATATAGTCACCTTACTTTTTATAGATAAATGTGAAAATGTGTGGGATAACTCGGTCCTAACAGGCTTGGGGGCCAACTGGCCTAAACCAGTAATAAGATACTTTCTGAGAGCCAACCTGGGTCTGCCTAAGGGCCTTAGCAACAGCAGCTGAGACATGATCTGAGATTACCTGGACCAATGAGAGGCAGCCATGTCACACCAGCAGATGCATATTCATCAGACCTTCCCCCAGGGTGGGGTGGAAGGTATACAAGGTTTGCTTCTTCCTGAATAAATTGAGCTTGTTGTTTCGATATCCTCCTATAGTCTGTGTCATTGACTCTGCCCTCCTCACCCCTTCCCCCAAAGGGAAAAGCACAGGACCCTGCCACAAAAATGGTATCATACAAATTATTAAGCATGAGTATAATTTGTTTGTTTTTATTTGTTTGTTTTGTTTTTTGGGTTTTTTTTTGGTTTTTTAGAGACAGGGTTTCTCTGTGTAGTCCAGACTGGCCTGGAAGTCACAGAGATCCACCTGCCTCTGCCTCCGAGTGCTGGGATTAAAGGCATGCGCCACCACTGTCTGGCTATTTGTTTCATGAGCCTCTCATGTAGTTGAAGCTGGCAACAGACTCAAGGATAATGCTGAACTTTCCAAGTGGTGGGATTACAGGCATACATCATCACATTTACCTTGTTTCACATTACCACTTCACTAATCATGCCAGTAAGAACTTCTGTTATAAGTTTTCTATGCAGTAGGTATTAATCACTTCTTGCATTCATTGTACCTAGAAAGTTCTATGGAATGTCATAAAGGTCAGTTGTCTAACTAGGTATTTGAGTCCTGTGATTCTAGACATTCCACCATTAACTGAAACATATGTGAATGTAAAAAAATTTTTTTAATTGTATTTATAAATCTTATCAAAATTAAACGTATATGGACAATTATAAATTAGCTGGTCTCCATTAACAGGAGACAGACCTTAATGTCTTCATAAGGCCTCTTTCAGCTTTATGACTTCATGCTGAGCTTTTTATTTACTAAGTGCCATTTGCCTTGAGCTGTTTCACAATTAGAACATTTTCATGTTTTCCTACTCATGGTAAAACTCAGAACCCCAGGGAAAAAAAGAAACCTCTGCTCTAAAGTTGGAAACTTGCTGTAAATGAAAGTAAATCAATTATTTTGCAGCTGCTTTCCAATTTAACTTCCTGGTTGCTGAAAACATACCTTGTAAAATTTGAAAAGTCTCCTTTCACTGCCCTGGTTAAAATATGAACACATATCCCACATCTAAATATGTGGCCCTGGCATCTGTAGACTGAGCCCCGATAAGCCACAAGTACTATGACTTCCACCTTTGTAAACTGTGATCTCAGTGTTAGGGGAGCAAACTGGCATAATCTATATAAACATTTCCAGATGAGTTAGTAGTGTGTCATATACAAATGCTGAAAAATCCTTCCATTATCACTTTAGAGAGAACAGAACCTAAGTCAGAGCCACACTTTATTCGAATTTTCAATGGTCTTTTAATAAAAAACCCAGAGCCAGATATCAGGGTGAAAGCAGAAAGATCAGAGAAGCAGAACAGCCAGCCACTAGTTCTTAACCTCTACGAAATCCTCAGCCTAAAGAGAGTGAGTTTCTGTTTCCTCATGCCTTATATACCTTTCTCTGCCCTGGGACTAAAGGCATGAGTGCTTCCCAGTGTTGGGATTAAAGGTGTGTGCCACCACTGCCTGGCTCTGTTTCCAGTGTGGCCTTGAACTCAGAGATCCTGATGTATCTCTGCCTGATAGGATTAAGAGTGTGTGCCACCACTGTCTGGCCTCTATGTCTAATCTAGTGGCTGGCTCTGTCCTCTGATCCCCAGATAGGTTTATTAGGGTACACAATCTATCACCACACCACACAGTGTTGGATGATTGAACACTTTCTTGTCAAATCATGTCAGAACTATACCTTCTTTTAGCTTCAGCTTTCAACTGTGGTTGGTATGTAAAATAATTTTTTAATTAATTACAAAAAGAGATATTAGTATCTCACAAATGTGCTACCAAGCTAAATTATGTAATGAATGAGAAAATAATGTGAACCAGTAGAACTCAAAACATGGGGTATCTCTCTAAGGAGTAGACGGAGGAGGGGTAGGGGATGGGATGGAGGGAGGTGGGGAGGGAGGGAGAAGAGGAAGGAGGTGGAAATGGGATTGGTATATAAAATGAAAAAACTTTTAAAAAATAAATAAATAAAACAATGAAAAGAAAAATCACAGGGTATATCATGAATCCATTTTGCAACAAAATTATGGAGAGCCTTTCTGAAACAAGATTTCCCGTGGCTTTCAAGCTTGAAACCACAGAGGCATAGTTTTGATTGTCTAAGATCTGAGTCACTTAAAACCTTAGCAAGATTAGATTTTCTGTCATCTCTTAGCTAAACAGGCTTCTGTAATTCTTTTGGGGTCCTTTGTGGTCCTGCTGACAATACATGTAGTATATAAATGGCAGAGTTGGGTTATTCTCTCAATTCTCCAGCTCAAGACCATGATCCAAGAAACATGTAATGACCTGTCATATTGATGATGGTGTTTCTGAAACATTCCATATGAGTCTTACAATTCACAGAATTTATCTCTGCTTCAACTCAAATGAACCTAGAATGCTGCTTCAGTGTTTGACAGACTCTCCAGAAACAAACACTGACAGGAGGATTCCTATGCAAGTGATTTATTGGAAAAATACTCCAGGGAAAACAAAATGGACATAAGGAAACAGGACAGAAAAAAAGAAAAGAAGCTCCCCCAAAAAGTTGCAAGTCTCTGTTTCCTCCCAATCCCACAGTCGAGCTCCAGAGTACAAACTACCCTTGGAGTTTATTTCAACATGAGGCATGGAGAAAAAGCTTTCCTGCTTCTACCCACAAGTGGTGAGCCTCCCCAGGGTAATATAAACTTGCAGGGCCTTACCTTCCAGGGAAGCAAATCCATTAGGTCAAGAACAAGCCCCTAAAAGAAGCTGTGGATGCTGATCATCAGCAGAGGTACACATTAGCAATTAGCATGGGTGTTGAACATAGCAAACCAGCAGAGGTGATATGAGGCTAATAGGCAGGAAATGTATAGCCTGCAACACTAGCCTGTTATGCCCCTTGACTGTGGGAGGTATCAGAATTCAATGGGACTGAGAAACTCCTACTAGGACCTCATTTTACAAGAAAGTTAATAGATTAAGACTTTGTCATGGTTAATACTCTGTATTTATCCTTCTTATGTGTGGATGGAATTCCAATTAGGGGGCAATACCATACATCTATATTTCCATTATCATCCTCTAAAATCTGCCGTGCTCTTCAGGGATCTCTTTTTTTCCATATACCAGCCAAATCTGGTCTAGAACGTCAGCTAAGAAGTCATTTGCATCTTTTGGCTTACCCTCTCCTCTGATTGACACCGTTCTCTGTACTAGAATAGCATACCGATTTTTTATTTTGGTTTGGTTTTTCGAGATGTGGTTTCTCTGTGTAACAGCCCTAGCTGTCATGGAACTTGATCTGGGACCAGGCTGGCCTCGAACTCACAGAGATTTGCTTGCCTCTGCCTCCCAAGTGCTGGAACTAAAGGCATGTGTCACTACTGCTTGGCATGATTTTTAATGGCTCCAGACAAGTAAAGGTCAAGTTATCCTTAGCAGGCCAGAACCTGAAAGACTATGAAATGGCTGCTTAAGGACTTGTCATCCAACCTGAACTCACCGGAAAATTGATGCTGCACAAACAGCAAAAATGGTTCCTGTGTACTTGTCATATTCTAAAAGTAAGTATAAGGAGTTCAGAATTGATCTCTAACCTGTTCATCTGTTTTGTTCCGGACTGCCTGACACCAGCAGTGTTGTGAAATAAGATTGGCTCATCATTTTTCTCCTCCAAAATACACACACACACACACACACACACACACACACACACACACAACCTCCTCTTCACCCCTCCTTTCCCCTCCACTAAACTCTGCAGCTCACTGAGAATCTCTCCCACAGTCCACCCAAAAAGTGCTGCCTCACCTCGTCCTGCATTCCTCCACACACATTTACTATGGGCACCACAAGCAAATAGGAGCCATTCTCAACTGGGGCTTGTTCTGTGTTCCCAGATATATCTGGCAATATTTGGATACATTTTCAGTCACTGGCTGAGAGCTGCCTCAGAGGCTATTCATTTTCTAGCACTTTCAGTTTTTCCTGTAAAAAGAACCAAATATCATTCCTAAGGCAGAGAACTGTGGGTGCGTATAGAAGGATCCCACAGCATGAATTAGGATGATGGATGCTGAGAGAATATGGGTAGGCTACCAACGACAAAAACTGAGCTTGATCCTCTAACCTCCATGGGACTATACCTTCAGTTCCATTTTTTCAAAAATATCATTCTAATTGTGAACACAATAGACATTCTAGATGACAGAGTGATGGGTTTTAGTTAGGGAACTTGTTTCAAGATGTAGTTGAAGCATTATCAGAAACTATGTGTGCCAGCCCTGAATCAGTATAATCCCCCTTAAGGTCCTCCCCAACAAATAAGTATCTAGTCTTTGCTTTACCTCATGCAGTAACAAAGAACGAATTAGCTCATAAAGACTACTCATTCCATTTCCAGAGAGTGAGATCCAGAGGAAACAGGCCACTGGGAGCCAACACAAAATAGATACTCAATAAAGATTGGCTGCCTTGGGAGCCCAAGAGATGGCTCAGCATCAGTTACAAGCACTGGCTGCTCTTGCAGAGGACCCAGGTTTAATTTCCAGCTCCTACAACCATCTGTAGCTCCAGCTCTAGGGGATCTGGCTCCCTCTACTGGCCTCCAAGAGCACTAAGCACACAGGCAGTGCCCATGCATGCATATAATGCAAACAAAAACACTCATACACATAAAATAAAAATAATAAATCTTTTTGTAAAGATTAGCTACTTTTAGACTTTTCCTTCCCCACACTCTCTAACTGCAGGCATCGTCTCTGTGACTCATTCTACATTTGATCCTCTCTAGATTTAACTTCACAAAAGTAGAGAATAAAGCCAGCCCCTCTTCCCACTGATCTAAGGCATCCCTTCTTCACTGAAACACACTGGGTGCCTTCCACTGTTCCTTATCTAGCCTGCCTCTGTGGACTTCTACCATCTGGTAAATCTGGAACTTGTGGCTGGATTTCCCTCTGAGCAGCTAGCTGAAATTCTGCACTTTCCAAAGGCCAAATACATGTGTGGGTTGTGTCTTTTTAATATGCTTTTGCATGGATCAGAATAGTTTCTGTATGAAGGAATCATTCTTTATAACAAAAATCCCCAGGAAAAGAGGACAAAAAGATGACTTTCTGCTTTCTGATGGTGCTGTGTTGTGTATTTTGTTTGTGATCTAACAAGTAAAGCTTGCCTGGAGATCAGAGAGTGGAGCTAGCCACTAGTTAACCATAGAGGCCAGGCAGTGCTGGCACACACCTTTAATCTCAACACTTGGGAGGAGGAAGCAGGAAGATCAGGAGCTCAAGGCCACCCTGGGCTACACAAGATTGAACCAGTCTAAAAGAGAAACCAGAGCCGGGAGGTGGTGGCTCACGCTTTTGATCCCAGAACTTGGGTTCTCATGCCTTTGATCCCAGCACATGGGAGATGGAGACAGGAATATAAATAGGGTGGAGACAGGATCTTTTCCCCATTCAATCTGAGCATTCACAGAGACAGGATCTCCCCCCATTCAGTCTGAGATTTCATAGAGGTAAGAAGTCTCTGGTGGCTGGCTGCTCTGCTTCTGTGATCTTCCAGCTTCCACCCTGACATCTGAATCTGGGTTTTGCTTGTTAAGGCTAATTAGGATCGTGCTGTGTTTTCTCTTTTGCACATTTGTTCATGCTGCACTTGCCCCTTGCCCTCTAAGAGGGAAAGTGCTTTCTGTTCCTTTTTATAAGAAACAATTTAATGTTTCATAGAAAGAATAGAGGACACACATTCTGCATCTAGGTGGCCTTGTATTTCAGAAGTCCTGGAAGGTCTGTCCTTGACAGTTGTTGAGAGGTGGGTTGGAAAGACATAACTGGAGTTGGAAAGAACACGGAGTCTTGAAAATTGAAGTGGGAAATTCATAGTACCATCCTCCTTTTCCCTACTTGAAGCCTCTGAATATTTTTTCTGGTTGTTCTGACATCTGACTGGAGAGGAAAATAACCCAACAAGAGACTTTGCTTTCCTTTAACCATCACATGATCTCGTGTATGCACATGTGTGTGTATGTGTGTGTGTATGTAGACACATGTAGACAAAATGAGATTAATATTAGTCTACATCTGTGTGCTACCTAAGCACATATATATATATGAATATGAATATATAAATATACATATATATGTATATATCTCCAAAGGTCCTTGCCTGGGGGAGATGTGACAATATCTGTCCTCTCCTCCCAAAGTTCCAGTGACAAACCAAAATATGGTTCCACCAAAGTTCACCCTGATGGGGACCAAAGAGCCTTTAGGCTTACTTATATAACATGGGTGAGGGGCTATTGACAGGAGTGTGGGTAATCCCATAGCAGCTACACTGGACAGTCTTTACCCAGCATGGATGACGGCTTCCTCTTATCCATGTAAGTGAAGGCTCTTCCCCTAGTCTTCCCCAAGACCCCAAGGCCACACTACAAGTAGGGCTGAATTACACATATGGCTGTCAGGAATGGCTGAATGCTCAGGAGAGGGTCTCAGGAGCCTCCCAGTCCCTGCCTCCTTTATGAAGGAATGTCCACAGTCCACAAACCCCAGAGTGATTCCCAGAGTGATGAGCTCTTGCAAGTAAGCATGGCTGATCTCGTGGAGGTGACAGCTATTTTGCTTGGGGGACAGCGAAGTACAGCTTATTATTACAGGAAAATCAGGGAGAAGACCTGATTCTATTTTCAAAGGAAAGGAAAAAGCTTGGTCTCCTCTCACAAAGTCAGTAAAGAAATGACCAAGCCTTGGTGTTTAATTCCCACAGTCAGGACTAGTTTGCTGAATGATATCCTCCAGGTCTTAAGAAGCTACCTGGCAATGGAAAGTCTTCCTTCTCCAACCCTTATGAGTTCATTGGCAACCATCCTACTTCCAACTAGCCACTAATAACCTTATGTTTAATCTGGGGAATGAGAAGAAAGGGAAATCTCTGGGACTGACTTGACTTCTGGGGCAGAGAGGCTGCTTTATCCCCTGTCCTGTTCCTTGCTGGGTTTGTATATAAACATACAATAATGGTCTGGTACCATTATCCATGTAAAGAGTCACCAATTCTCGTGGGAGGGAGTACCTTAAGGGCCACTTGGTTCCAATCTGTATCCAAATTGTCAGGGCTTAATAATTATGTAATAGCCACTTTGGCTTCTCTAGGCGTCTAAGCCACAGTTAAATGCCTCCACTCAGCCAAAAACCATCCCAGCCCCTTGCCAATATTCAGGCTTAGTACTTCTGCCTTTATGGTGGGCTACAAAAGGGTCTACTGAGGCATAGTGGGCCCAGCACCAACAACAGATCCCATTGACAGCTTCCTGGGCTACTGATGGCTGCATGCCTGACATCACTACAAATCTCCCCTCTGGGGCTGTTTCTGCCCCTTCCATGGGGTGCCTGGAAGTGGCTGTTGTCCAAAACACAGTTCTGTCCACCAGTTCAAGATTAGGAAACATCTATTCGGAACTGTCTTGCTATATAAGGACCAGATGGTAATGATTAAAATGAAATTAAATGAATGTCTGACAGTCCGTGAAGGACATACATTGCACGGTGTGCTGCGTGTCCAATCTGTCATCTTGTTTCTCTCCGCTGAGGTCAACAAACAGCTGAAAGCTCCGTCTCTGGGTCAAACAGTAGCTCATTTCTCGGCTATGGAAATGGCTGCTCAGTTTACTAAGTCCCAAGGCTTCCATGCTGCCAAAAATCATGATTAAGGCACTTTAAGGGCAGAAAATTCGTTGTTACCACAGTCACCAGCCACCATCTCCTGAACAAAGTAACCAGTTATCGGTTGGAACTCATAAATGGGGAAATCTGCACCCGGCTGAAGAGCACACCATTGCCATCGTCACAAAGCAATCTCAAATTCTAATGACAGCCCTCTTTCCTCACATGGCTTCTAGAGTACGTGAGCAGTGCTGATGTCTTATCAAGTTACAAAAGAATTTATGGTATCTCCTTTTCAAATCACTGGTCTGCCAGCGCTCTCTTCAAGAACCTTCAGATGCAGACTCTTATTCTTGCCCCCATGTAATCCAGGGATCATTGGTCCCATATTACATTGTCTGTCTAACTACTTAAATCCAAAGTACCATGTTAGCCTTCACACTGTTGCCCAAGAATGTTGGTGAAATTTTAGAATTCTCTGCCTCCATTCTTTGGAGTCAATGACTGATTTACACAGTAGTTACATGAACAGTAGAATAAGCAACTGAAAGCAGGCAGGGGCTGGAAGTGGAGATAGGACACCCAGATGGCCCCTCAAGATAAAGCAGTTACTGTCCTTGCTGCTAGTGATGCTGCTGGAAGGAGGCCTTTGGCTGGCAGTCACCTTCCGGGCACTGGCTTCAGTGAAAAACCCTGCTTGACGGAAGACCTTATCATTCCAAGGGCAATTTCTATCCCTAGCTTGGGACAACTCCGGAGGTCCATTGCTAGTACCCTAAATGTCCCCTGTTAGGTCTTGTCTCCTCAGTTACCACTGGCATCCCTTCTCATTTCACTCGGTTCTTTGTTCACTGTCATATCATCCTGACTTTCTCCACCTTTCTTTCTAAAAATCGCACATCTTTACCACTTCCCCACAGCCCCACTACCATCCCTCCGAGCCCTGGTTCCTGCTTTCAGTCCATTCATTTCTCTTACCAACACTTCCAATGTTTTATATAATTGCCTACTTTTTTTGTTTAGCATCAGCCTCCCCTCTAGAATATAACTTCTGCAATGGCTGAGCATCTGGCTGCTGTATGCCTTGTGTTAACTCTACTACCTAGAAAATTGCCTAGCACAAACACAAAGATGCACACTATCTGTGAATAAATGAATGATTGGTTGTCTAGAAACATAGCTACTTCTTATCATTAGGCTGCCTACCTTTCTCCAGGCACAGCCCAAGAATGGGTATGCCAGAGTAGCGTGCCAGTCTTTGGAACAGGCTTTGGAACTGCACTGACCAGTTCACTTGGTGAGCAGTTTTGCAGCTCTCCAGGCATGTCAGGATTGCTCTGAGGACTCTAACAGTACATGTAGTAGTCACAACTGTAGCATGAATCTTAAAAGGTCTTATTAATAAAAACAAACCTGATTTCCATTTGAGTCATGACATCAATTAAGTCCTTTATTTCTCTGTTAAGTTTCGATTTGGGAGATCTGTCCAGTGGTGAAAGTGGGCTGTTGAAGTCTCCCACTATTAATGTGTGGGGTTTTATATGTGCTTTAAGCCATCCAATGACTGAGGGAACCAGATGCAGAGATCCACAGCCAGGCCCCAGGTGGAGCTCCAGGAGTCCAACTGGCGAGAAAGAGGAGGGTTTGTATGAGCGAGAATTGTTGAGACCAAGGTTGGATAAAGCACAGGGACAAATAGCCAAACGAATGGAAACACATGAACTATGAACCAATAGCTGAGGAGCCCCCAACTGGATCAGGCCCTCTGGATAAGTGAGACAGTTGATTAACTTGATCTGTTTGGGAGGCATCCAGGCACTGGGACCGGGTCCTGTACTCAGTGCATGAGCTGGCTGTTTGGAACCTGGGGCTTATACAGGGACACTTGTCTCAGCCTGGGAGGAGGGGACTGGACCTGCCTGGACTGAATCTACCAGGTTGAACTCAATCCTCAGGGGAGTCTTTGCCCTGGAGGAGATGGGCTGGGGGAAGGCAGGGAGGCGGGAGGGGGGAGAAAAAAGGGAATCCGTGGCTGATATGTAAAATTAAATTAAATTATAAAATTAAAAAAAGATTAAAAAAAATAAGAACAAACCTGGAGCCAAGTATTGGGGTGATGCTGAATGATCAGAAAAGCACAACAAGCCACAGCCACCTCACCTCATCAATTCCTCAGCTGATCCTGTTTCCTCAGACTGGAAGCCTCTGAGTCCACATCCAAATGGATCTCAGCTGAACTGCTGGCAAAAGCTTAAAAGCTTAACCAGCCTAGTTCCTGGTTTTCACGCCTTATATATCTTTCTGCTTTCTGCCTTCACTTCCTGGGATTAAAGACTCACTTCTTGGGGTTAAAGGCGTGTGTCACCATGCCTAGCTGTTTCCAATGTGGCCTTGAACTCACAGAGATCCAGATGGATTTCTGCCTCTGGAATGCTAGGATTAAAGGTGTGAGTGCCACCATTTTCTGGCCTCTGTATCTAGTGGCTGTTCTGTTCTCTGACCCCAGATAAGTTTATTAGGGTGCACAATATTTTGGGGAACACAATACCACCACACACAACATCTAGAAGTATGTGCTACCATTCCCATCTTAAAACTGAAGAAACCAAGGAACAGAGAGATTAGTTTGCCTCCATCATATAATCCAGTAAACTAGAATTTGTGTCCAGAATCTGCCACATAGCAGCAGTATAATTTTGAGTAAGTTCCTTTTGGAACTGACTTATTTGTCTATAAAATGGGTACAATAATGCCTACCATGAGTAAACTGCAAAAATATTTCATGAGATTATATATGTAAAATGCATAAGCACTTAGTCAAGGTCAGACTCCATAATGCTCATCCAAGTGTCATGCTTTGCCCCGTATTCCTGCTGCTCTGTGGACTTTTGAATACTACTTTCCACATGACTTGTGTTTAATTTTAATTGTATTTGTTATTATTAATGTGTGCACATGCATATGTCACTGTATATGGAGGGGTGGGATCAGAGAACAAATTTGTGGAGTCAAGTTCTTCCCTTCTACCTTTACATGTGTTCCAAGAATTGAACTCAGGTCTTCAGGCCTGCATGCAAGTGTCTTTACCTGCTTAGCCACATCACTGGCTCCTGTTTAAGGGTTTTGAGACAATGCCTCACTAGGCAAAGCAGAACTCATAGTGATCCTTCTGCCTCAGCCACACAAGGAGGAAAGGCCCAAGCCACCACTCCTGGACTGTCTTACTTGATATTTCCTATATTGATCGCTTTTCTGTTACCAAACATCTTGGATTATATGCTCACCCACTGTTCTGATGCTCCGTAAGTGTATCACCCCCATTTTGCACCTCATCCTATCCCTGCAGATAGGGTGATGGCTAGAATTGGAAGTCTGCATATTTGTCCTTTTGTGTCACATCTTGAAATAAAATCACTCTGAGAGACAGATGCAACCAAATTCAGGTACCATGACTTGTCTTTTAGAGCTAGCAGAAGTTCTAGGTTTCCATTAGCTGATATAATCACTTAGGCAAGTCAAAGTCCAATTTGAGTAGTGTGTTAACTAAAGCAGTGAGGCTACCCCTACAATAAAGTCCGTAGCATCCCAGCTGTGAGGACAACTGATAGTAGACAGTTGGTTCACAGCTCCCTCGAAGACTGTCTCAGCTGAAGACAGCAACCGGAACCATCAGATAGTTACCTGGATGAGTTTCTGCAGTGACCATCTATGGTGACATACAGGAGAAGGAATATAAATTCCCACCCATCTTGGCCCAACTGAAGACAATTCCGGGGTACCATTCTAGCTACAGAGTTCCTTTCTAGAGTCTTTGAGGCCGTTATTGAGAGGTCATCCCAGCTGGCCTTCTTCTGCCCACTCCTGTCTCCTTATCTTTTTTCCAAATGTTGATCACAAAGGTACAACCATGAATAGACACAGTCTCCTATACTTTATCTCAGAATCAAATTGCAAGAAGACATACTCTGTGAGGAAGGTGTACCTGTCCAAGTTCATCCACACTCACTGCATGGTATCTGTATTCCCTGAGAGACTACTAAATCCAGGCAACAGGATCACAGAGCCCTGGCTGCCCCAGCAACTCATCCTTGGTTATTGTTTTTAACCTCTTCTCAGAGGCATGACTAGTCTAGTCTGCTTGCTTTCACAAGCACATAAATGGAACTAGACAAATGAAGCCCATTAATCAATTCTTGCCTACAACTCATCACCTCACCTCAGGGTTCCTCTTTCCCTGAGGAAGTAAGACAGATGATCATGGGTTGCCACACAACACTGGTTCTTTACTCTGACCTCCTGAGTCCTCTGGGGATTTATCAACAAACAACAAGCTCATTTAACTGTATGTCAAAAGCAGATAAAGAGTCAGTCATTACCAGGGATATAAACAGCCAGGTGCTTCACACATTTTTGCAAAGGTATGATATATTTATAAACATGGCCTTGGGCAGAGGTCAGCCTCTATGATACCCCTTTTGGAAACAGCTGGCCCCAGCCTAGTATTTGCTTTGACCATGAATGGCATTTTGATGTGAGTAATCATTAAAAAATTTTGTGTTTTTAGTGGCCCATAAAATCATAACATACTCCCTCACGTGTCAGCTTTCCTGAAATAGAACCATATGAAATTCAGTTTCCATTTGATCTTAAAGCAGAGGTCAAAACATGAGGACTTGGAGCGCAAAGGGGGACTAACAGGAGGGGGTGGGGGAATATGTTCAATGAACAATATTTATTTATGTGTAGGGCAACTGCTTTAAGTGTGTAGTACTATTTGCTATCCTAATAAAGTGACAGAAAAATTGCAGCAGTATATAACAATTGTTTACATTTAAAAAATTCTCTGTGGGAAGATACTTCATCTAATTAAGTAGACCTTCCTAAATGACCTTTTGCTCTCACAGTATACAGCCAAATTCCTACAAACACATGAAAAAGTTCTTGATTGACCATTGATTTGTGATATTAGTTTTTGTTTTATTTGTTATAAATTTATTTATAAAAAGGATCTTATGTTTTTGGTTTTTAACATTTTTATTATTCTTTGACAATTTCATATATGTATACAGTGTATTTTGAGCGTATTCACCACCATTACCCTCTCTTATCCCCCTCCTGTCTCTGAACCCCATATTATCCCCAACTAGTATCTTTCCTATCTTCCGTCTTTTTTGTTACTTGTTTTAATTGGTGTTTTTGCATGAGCGTGGCTGTGGGGTGCTTAGTAGAGCATAGAGTACACTCTTGAAGAAAAACAATTCCCCTTCCCCTAGCAACTAATAACTGCCAATAGCTCCTTAGCTAGGAGTGGAGCCTCATGAACTCTGCCAGAGATGAGGGACTATTGATGGACTCAATCTTGTGCAGGTAATCACAGTTGCTGTGAGTTCAGGATCTTATGTTTTTAAAATGTATTTCTTAATTCACTTATTATTTTAAAGATAGAGTTACATTCGATAGCCTGGGCTGGCCTGAAATTCACTATGTAGCCCAGTTTGGCTTCAGACTCCTTTTTAAAAAAAAAAAAATCCTCCTGCCTCAGCTTCCTGAGTTGCGGGATTACAGGTATGAACCACCATGCTCAGCTCTGACAGGACCTTGCTCTGTAGCACCGCCTGGAGTTTGCCATGTAACCAAGGCTAGTCGTAAGTCTTGCTTATCTTCCTCCCAAATTACAGCTGTGTGGCATATGACTAGCTCCCTTCTTGTTTTATGTTGTTCCTTTGGAAATATTGTTTCATGCTGGTCTGTCTAGATTGTCAACACAGAGCTGACATTGTTAAGCAGACATGGATACTGATCAATATACTGTCTTTTCTAGTGGGAGGCCATATAATTGATGCTGATGTCAATTTATATGGACAATCACAGCTGCAGGAACAGATGCTTCTCTCCCAGACCCATCCATACCATACATTCTTACTAAGGGTGCCAGATACTTAGCAGTCTTAGGAATTTTTGTGCTGATAAGCTTCAGATTCCCTTGGACTATCTGAAGATGATTCTAAAAAAGCTATGATTCACTGCTGATGGAGTCAACTGCCATTTAGAATTCTGCAAATCCTGTGGCTCATGCTGTGAGCTTTTGCTTCTATGCCCCAGATGCTTATGATCACTTCATTCCAGGCTCCTTTTAAAGCAACTGCTTGGATCGCTCCAACAGGAAATTGATATGGGCTTAATTAAAATATCCAAAAAAAATACTTCTTACAGTTGTGAACGTCACTATGGAAGGAACTGCTGAATTTTAACATGACTTCTTCTATGCTTCAGCTTTGGTTGTGGGAACACATTTTAAATAGAATAGTGTTTGTCGTCATTGAAATAGCTTGTATTTCATGACCACCCCCATAATCTCCAAGAGAAACATGAGCATTCGTCTTTGTTATAAAGCAGCTCCCGTATGCAGCAAGGCTCCTGAAGAAGAATCTCTGCAGCAGTGACATTGGAATCTGCATCTTTAAGAAGCTTCCCAAGTGAGCCGCGTGCCCCCTGCATGTGCACCCCGGAGGTTGCTTATTTCATTGTAGGCGTGGTTCCCACAGTGGCACAACTGCTTAGTAGTTCTCTGCTTTAGAAGGAAATGGTGGCATTCCGTGATCCTCTCTACTGAAATGTGTGACTAATCGTTGTAGAGATGGTGTGCCTGCCCCACCCAGGCCCTGTTTACAAGTCTGGCACACCCATCCCCAGCTGCCTACTCTAGTTTCCTGAGAGCCAGGGCCAGCTCTACTGATTTTATATTTAGCAGCTCTGAGTGGTGGCTGCTAACAGCTCACAGCTGTGCTGTTCTGTGGAGAATTGCTCTCAGCTGGTGGCCACCTCGCCCAGCCATGCCTACAAGGTTATGCACTGCACAACACAACCAATGACTGACAGTTATGTATAGATTGAGCATGGATATTCAAACTATCTAGAACACTAAATGCTCTGAAATGATGCTTTTAAGCACTAACATGACACTCAAAAAGGTTTGGTATTTTTCATTCTAATCAAGAAAACTCAACAGGTAAAGTCTATGTGAATAATTCAAAATCTGCAAGACTCTGAAATCCTCAGTGCTAGTCAAGGGCCACTTAGCCTATAGGAACAAAAGCCCTTTGCCACAAGGGAAAAGAGTCTGTGGAGCTATCCTTGCTTTAGCGATCCCTGCAGGATCAGGGTGATGTTAGCTAGATTTCTGCTAATGCCAGATCTTTGCTTAGCTTCCTTAATTCCTTCCTCTTTCCTTGTTCCTTTTCTTCCTGGTACCTAGGTTTCTTCTAGGTACACTCCAGAAGATAAGAAGTACTGGCCAGAGTTTAACAGAAAGGAAAATTTCACTCATTATTTATGAGAAGGTAAATTCATTATAATGGATTGTATGGAGGTTCCCCTAAGTTTTTAATATGATGTGCCATGCACGTGACCCAGACTTATGAATATATACCAAAGGCAATGGTGCCAACATCTGTAGAGATATCTGCAGATATAATGCTATGTTCATTATAGCATTATTCACAGCACCCAAGATACAAAACAGCCTCAGTGTCCGTCAGTGCATGGATGGTAGGTTAAAGAACTTAAGGAATATAGATACAATGGAATATTATTCAGCCTTAAAAATAAGAAAATGCTGTTGTCTGTGACAACCTGGATAAACTAAGAAGACATAATAAGTAAAAGAAGCAAGGCCTTGAAAGGCAAATAGTACATGATTTAGATTCCACTTATATATGAAGTTGAAAAGGATGAAAAGGTCAAGGATATAGAAATAGAATAGTAGTTATCAGAATAATGGGGGACTAATCAAGGTATACCATGTTACTGTTATGTGGGATGTAAGCATCTAAATATAAAACATATTCCATAAAACTATGGATTTTAGATGTTTTTACCAGAGAAAAAGGTAACTAAGATGGTAAATATATTAGGCTGCTAGATGGCAGTAACTATTTCACTCTGTATATGTATATATCCAAACATCTTACAAACAAATTTTCAAAAACCTGTCTGCTTTGACATCATACTACCTAAGTCAATACCATTGTTCAGCAGTTGAGGAACCATCTCCATGTTATAAAAATAATGAAATCAATTTGGGATAAATTCAGACATGTGAGGGAAGCAGGTGAGCTAACTGTAGATCTTCACCTCTCCTCCATTCCCCCAAGTCCAATCTGCCATCTCATCCTCGGCTCTGTAGCAGACCACCTACTGTAGCTCCCCTTCCTCTCTGCCCCCAACTCCAACACATCACATAGAGCATCTCCTCCAACCTTTCTCCCTGACACTCATCACTTTATATCAGTCCCCAAATCCAACAGGCACTCCTTGGGAACCCACAGGCCACTCTGACTAGGGAAGCAGGCAGACTAACTGAAGATTTCCTCCCCCAGTTCTCATCTTCAGCTCTGTAGAAGACCACCTGCTGCTGCCTCACCTCCATCTCTACTCCCATCTCCAGTGGATAGCACAAATCTTCCCCTCTAACCCACCCACCCACCACCCACCCCATTGCTTTATTAAAGGTCCTCAATTCCAATAGGCATTCCTTGGGAACCCACAAGCCACTCTGTCCAGGAAAGCAAAGAGCCTAACTTCTAATCTTCACGCCTGCTTCCTCTCCTCCAAATCTAATACCCTAGTCTCACCCCCATCTCTGTAGCAAACCACTTGTTGCAGCCTTCCCATTTCTCCTCTAACCTTCCTGCCCACTCATCTTGTTATCCCAGCCTCTAATTCCAGCAAGAATCCTCTGGGAAACTGACAGCCAAGGTTGGCAGAAAAGCAAGTAGGCCAGCTCCTTAAGGAGAAACATAACACCAACCTTAGATCTACAATGGTGTACTGCCTGTTAGATTGTTAGTGCAATGGTGGTACAAAGCTCATGGGAATAACCAACCACTAACTGATTTGACTGAAGGCCATATCGGACACTGCTTGGGTGACCAAGAACCTGAGACTAGATAGTCCAGGGACCTAGGGTAAAACCAAATAATACTCGTCTAAAAAGTTAGGGCAATACAATGACTCAATAACATTCTATTATAGATCATTCTATTACTACTCAGCCATCATCAGAGAAGATTTTTTTTCCTGCCAGCAGATGGGAACAAATACAGAGATCCACAGTCAAGCAATATGTAAAGATTGAGGGACCTTGGAACACTCAGCCCTAAATGGGATGTCTCCATCAAATTCCTGTCCTCAATCAAGGATCAGGGAACCATTCAGAAGAGAAAATGGATAGAGTGTAAGAGCCAGAGGGGATGGAGGACACCAAGAAAACAAGGCCCTCTAAATCAACAGGATAGATGCAAATATGAACTCACAGAGACTAGGGAAGAATGCACAGGTCCTAGAATAGAAGTGGGCACATGTCCCCATCCCTAACCCAGTTTTTGATAACCACTTGCAAGTGAACATTTAGTTTTCTCAGTGGAGAAACAAACTACTCTTAAGGGTAGGCTGCATGCCCAGAAATAGATGGCCAACAAAAAATAAACTCAGTAGCATTATTGGAGGTTCCTTGTCTCATAATATTTTGTCAAGTCTTTTTAATCTATCTTATTTTTATTTTATGTATGTATGTATTTTTCTCTCTTTTTACCCTACAAGTCCTTTGCTTCCAGTTAGTGTTTTAATGGGATTCCCAAGTGTGTGACGTAGAGCCTGAGTGGGTCTCTATCTGTTTCTTGTACCGTTTCTTGGGCTTTTTCCTTCTGCTTGTTTGTTTGTGAAGTATCAGTTTTTGTTTTATATTATTTTATCTTATTATTATCCCTCAGAAGTCTGGGTTTTTGGGGGTTGTTTTTGTTTTTGTTTTGTTTTGTTTTATAAGAGACAGAAAGCGGGTGAGTCTGGATGGGAGGGGAGTTGCAGAGGAACAGAGAGAGGCAGATGGAGGGAAAACCATAATCAGGATATATTATGTGAGGGAAAAAAAAGCTTATTTTCAATAAAAGGAAAAAATAGAATGAAGAATTAATGACAACATAATTTAAATATGGCATGCCTTCCCAAAGTTTAGAGGTCAAATTTTAAAAACAAAAGATGTTGCCAACCCTTGAATTTTTATGGTTTGTGTGTGTGTGTGAGTGTGTGTGTGTGTGTGTTTTCTTGTGTTTTTCTTCTTTTTTAAAAAAATATACCTGTTTGTTTTCTAAAGACAGAGAGATAAATGGGTGGAGTTCCATGGGTGGGGAGGTGGGGAGAGCCTGGGAGGGGTGGGCGAAGGGAAACCATGATCAGAATATGTTGTATAAAAAATTATCTTCAATACAAAAGAATGATGTGCTAACCAAAGGGAGCAGGGTTTCATAAAGTTTTGGTTTTTGCTTATTCAATGAGGGGAGAGATATGAGCATTCTGTTTTCCAAAGGGAAAAATGTCTCAGACTCATTTATGATTATCTTAGACACTCAGTATATTATACTTAATAAAATTAAAATGTTCATGATTTTTACTATAAATATTTCTACTGCACAAAATTCTGACATTCATGACAAGCTGCAAAGTGCATGTGACCTTCTCATTTTAAGAGAAATGCAGTAAATCCAGCCCGCTTCTCCCACTCAATATAGATGTAAAAGCTGGGCAGAATGCACAGGGAGACCTTTGAAGACTCTGAAAAGTAAACAATGGCAATCAGATGGAGGGAAACACAGGCCAGAAAATGAAGTACTACCAAAGGGATGCTAATAAGTTCTTTTCACTTGGTTATCCATGGCCAAGACTAGAAGAAGCCCCAAATCCTTACTGAGGTAAAGTACCAACGTTTTCTGTAAAGACAGAAAGAGCATAAGTGGTGGCCTTCTATTTCAGCTTCAGTGGAAAAGACAGAGGTACCTGGAGGCTCAAAGAACATACTGGTATCCCTGGTTTCCCTGCACCCCTTCTCTGTTCCCTTGAGTTCTGGTCAATCTTTTGCTAGTGGTTTTTCTTGTCCCTCTGCCCTCCTAATGTGTGTGGTCCCTGACATGGCACAGCATCATTAGCTGTTATTGCAGGCAGGTGCATGAGTATACACACACACACACACACACACACACACACACACACACACACACACTTCATGGCATGAGTGTGGAGCCAGAAGACAACTTCGTGATGTTATTTTTCCACCTTTACATGGGTTCTTGGGACTAAACTTTGGCGGCCAGACTTGAATGGCAAGTGCTTTGGGGTGCTGAGCCATCTCATCAGCCCCCTTCCATTATTTAAGATTTGAGTCATACCTCCCTGCTATGATTATTGTACATATTAAGATGAAACATCCCATGAGATGTGCAGAGCACAGTGTGTGGCACATAATAGAGGCTATTCAATGAACATAGCTCCATTTTTCTTCATTTTCATGCCTTAGAGTAATTTTTACTAGAGAAATAGAGGGTAAACTTGAGGTCTCAGCTAAGGTTTTATGAGGATATGTAACAATCTTGGCCTTGAGAGGAAGGTGAGATATTTCAGAAAGAGAAAAAGGAAGAAAAAAGGCCTTCTGCACACTAGCAATAACATAGCATGAACATAATCTTTGAAATCACAGACAGCGAGAGGTTGGATTCATGAATAAAGAACACTTAATTAAGTAGGAAGGATATTGATCTAGAATCTAGCATTGAAGAAACACAATAGGAAAGTCTTTACTTTTATGTGCATGAGAACTGATTCCATGCTATCTGATTATCATGTGGAGAAGTAGTCAAAGCTTCATTTGGATGTATTTCTGTCACTCATTTTTTTAAATTTCAGCATCACTACCAAGGACACCAGCATAATGCTAATGTTTGCCCATTTGGGAAGAAAGGTAGTTGAAAAGTATATAACTCATACTAAAGAATGTCTGACAGTGGGGTAACACTTTGGGACCATTAACATCGATGGATCTTGGCTTATTTTTGTACTTAACCAAATGGAAAGACTCTTTAATGATTGGTTCAGCCTTTCTATTGAGTTAGGAAGACTGTTTTGATTAGGAAGGCTAATCACTCAAATCATCCCATAAAGATAATTCCCTACTTGGGAAGAACCAAGTCGGTAAGAATGTGTCATAGTTTCTCTTGTTTAGATGTTCGAGTTGAACAATAGGGTCTAACACTTTAGGGATTCCTGGCTGAAACAGTGCTAGATACAAAAGAATATAGAGACGCAACTAGGCAATGCCACAACTTACACAAAGTGATATTAAATCCAAAGGGCCAGAGGTCTGACTACCCACCATCCTCAAGCATTTGATGTCAGGAGAGATGAGATTTAAAGTAGGAACCAGTGAAGAAGAACTGTTAAATGAGCAAGTAGAGAGGATAGAGCAATGGACTTCTAATGCTGTGGGGAAATTTTAGATAAATATCAGAGAATTGGTAGCAATTGGAATATGAAAGTTATGATGCTATTAGAATGAAGAAATTATGAGACAAATTACCGGAGTAGGTAGTAAAACCATCATTTAAAGACTCATTAGATGCTCATTCGTCTTTAAGACAGGATTTAAGAAAAATAATGAGATCTACCTTGTGTTGCTGCTAAGAGATGAGCTAAATGACCCATAAGAGGACTTTTCAAACCCAAGTGATTGTGTTTAAATGCTAAAATCCATCTGCTAGAATAGAAATTAAATCCAGTAAGCATTCTCCTCAGGAAAAGAAAAAAAAACTCTTTATATGAGCAATGCTCTATTTGCTCTCGCTTGCTTTCTCTTCATCCCTTCTAAATTAAAAACTATATCAAACCTATCTCAAAAGTAATTTTCTTGATATCAATTCCTAAGAATGGGATTCATAGCCTAATATGCCAAGAATGTCAAACAAACTTCACTAGGCTTCATATTGTTAAAGGTTTCCTGAACTTCATGTTGATTAGAACACATTCACCAGACATTTGCTACTCCTGCTGCATAGCAACCAAAGGAAGATTGGCAATTAACTTCAGTTTTAAAAGGTGATATTTTGATATTCTGAGGTATATGTGATCCCATTGGTATCAATGAAATTTGATGTATGGTGATCCCCTTTCAAGAATATGGCCATAGCAGCTAGTATTTATTCAAGACAGAGATCCAATAGAAGACAGAAATGCACTAAAATTACAGAAACCTAAGGTTGAAAGCATAAAGTCTGATTTAAGAGGAGGATTGGATTTGAGGGTAGGAACAGAGGCAGGTAGAGGGAAGGACTGGGAGGAGAGGAGGGGAGGGAAAGTGAGACTGGGATGTAAAATAAATAAATAAATTTATTTAAAAAGAATGTGGGTGGCCCGTCCCCACTGTTTTCTCCCAGGGTACTCTTGAGGAATGAGGGATAAGAGATTTAGATAGAAATATAGAGGTGGGGGAGAGAAACACAGGATAGCCTCAGAGGGCCTTGATCCTTATCCACCAGCCCCTCTGTCTCTTCTAAAGGGCTTTTTAAAGGAATGTCAAGGGGTGGAGCAAAAGACCTCCCTCTAGCACAGCCAAGTGCAGACCCTTCCAAACACCTGGTAACGAGAGAGAGAGAGAGAGAGAGAGAGAGAGAGAGAGAGAGAGAGAGAGAGAGAGAGAGAGAAAGGAAACAAACATGACGTGTTGCAGTCATGTACCACATTGCTGAGCTTAGCTGAGGGCACAGGTGGTATGCCTCTAATATTGATTAGGGAACTGATTTCACAGCACACAGTTGACCTATAGTTATAAAACATTTCCAAAGCTATAGCATTCATCACAAAGCTACATTGTCTATCCTTACCTGGAACTCTAGCCTGCTGTGTTTAGTAACTTCTATTTCTTTTGCTGGCCATACATATTCAATGGCTGAATGTCCTTCAAGCTTCAAGATCCAGTAAGTTTTGCTTGTAAAACCTAGTTGAAATCTTTCTGGGAACTCAACCCAGAGTGTTTCAAGTCTTCCTTACTCTACCATTTAACATTGTAGAAAGCTCTTATGTGTGACTATTGTAATGAGAGACCCTGATATAGTGCATACATTCCTTGTCTGCTATGTTTCAGTGGAGAGGGGGAGAGGGGGAGGGAGGGAGGGAGAGATATGGGGAGAGAGAGAGAGAGAGAGAGAGAGAGAGAGAGAGAGAGAGAGAGAATGAATATGAATATGTTAGCTAGAGATGAGGTGAAGGTAACAATGAAATCTGAAACTCAGAGATTTATTAAATGAAAGAAAATAACTGAATGAATATGAGGAATTATGAAACTATCTTAAATAATTGGAGAAAAGTGCTGGTTGGACTTGGAACAACATGATAAGCCAAAAAACCAGAAACTGGCTGTGACAAATAAGATGACTATTTTCCTGCCTTACTATCCTGGCCCATCCTTCTCCTAAAAGTAGAAAACAAGGAGAATTTTGCCTAGGAGACATGTGTGTCTGTGGGCAAATCCCAGGACAGGAAGGTTAACCTTCAGATCAGCAGGGGAATTCATGCAGGTATGATGAAATTTGGCTGCATTTAATCTAAGGAATCTCTAGAGTGTGTAGCATGAAATAATAAGGTTATGAGCAAGATCACTAAAGTGTACAGTTTGTTCTAACTGTGGGCCTGGGCTTGGACAAACAGACTTTCTTTTTCCAGCAATATAGTGTTAGATTGGGAGATTACACCTAAAACACAAGAGCCTTTAATGTTATTGGGGTAAACAACTGTACTTAGGTCGGATGACTAGAGAATTTCAAGTGATTTCTGAATGAGAAATAGAATTTGTTTTGGATTTACTCTTTTATGCATTGCTCCTTCTGGGTTTCAAGCAGTACCGCCACCCTCACGTTCAGAGAAAGGGGAATAACATTTGAGCAATTCCACGTTTGGATGTCAGGCTGCTGTACTGGCTAGTCTGGGGTGTCAACTTGACACAGCTGGTCATCAGAGAGGAAGGAGCCTCAGTTGAGGAAATGCCTCCATGAGATCCAGCTGCAGGCATTTTCTCAATTAGTGATCAAAGGAGGAGAACTGAGCTTATGGTGGGTGGGCTGCTGGTCCCGGGTTCAGAAAGGCTGAGCAAGCCAGGGGAAGCAAGCCGGTAAGCAGCACCCCTCCATGGCCTCTGCATCAGCTCCTGTCTCCAGGATCCTGTCCTGTTCGAGTTCCTGTCCTGACTTCCTTCAGTGATAAACAGCAATGTGGAAGTGTAAGCCAAATAAACCCTTTCCTTCCCAACGTGCTTTTTGGTCAAGGTGTTTCATCACAGCAATAGAAACCCTAACTAAGACTGCTGGATTGACTCAAATTAGTCTTTGTTCTTTTGTTTGTTTTTAAATTTATTTATTTTTACTTCATGTGCATTGGTGTTTTGCCTACATGTAGGTCTGTATGAGGGCTTCAGAACCCCTGGAACAGGAGTTACAGACAGTTGTGAGCTGCCATGTGAGTGCTGGGAATTGAACCCCGTTCCTTTGGAAGAGCAGCCAGTGCTCTTAACCACTGAGCCATCTTCCAGCTCCTAGTCTTTGTTTTTAAAGTGCTCATACAGAATAACATATATGTCTTGGGAATAAGTAGTCTAGAATCTGCTACCAGAACGAGTTTGTCCTTGGTGAATAGGAATTTTATCTTACAGTTATTCAGACAATGTTTCTTCCTTTTATTATTCATTGATTTCAGTTATTTACAAACAACATATTATTAAATACAACAACCCTAGGAAATTTTGTGTCCATTTGGATTTTAATAACATTCTAACTGAAATATCCTACAATCTGCATAATGAATGCCTTAGTTTGCCTCCCTGTTGCTGTAATAAAACACCAACCAAATACTACTTGGGGAGGAAAGGGTTAACCTTAACTTACAGGCTATAGGAAAACAGGGCAGAAGTCAAGGCAGGAAGTGAAACAGAGACCATGGAGGAACACCACTAACTGGCTTGCTTCCCTGGCTTGATTATTAGATACATTTCTTATACTGCCCAGGCCTGTATGCCTAGGGATAGCACCACACACAGTGAGCTGGGCCCTTATACATCAGTTAGCAATTAAGAAAATGCCCTCCAGAGGCAATTTCTCAGTTGAGTTTGCTTCTTCCAAGGTATGCCAAGTTGACAACCAAAATTAACCATCACAGTGAAGTTATGTAAAATAAAAAGACATTCCTTAGATCCACTTTCTCGTTACTATAGATAATGCCAGTTAGGAAAAGGTACTTCATTACACCACCCCTGCTACATACAGGCTGTGTATTTTGAACCATTATATAACTTGTTAATATTGCTTGTTTCAAACCACAATTAGAAAACAAGCAGATATACTTATTTTATTCTGTGCTCTTGGGCCCAGAGTGCAATTGAGTTTTCTCAGGAAATTAGAAAACTAATAATTTACAAACTATATGCTTTCTTGTTTAGTTATGGAAATATGAAATTATGCCTTCAGGGGTTAGAAATGAATCTTCATAGAAGTTCACAATACCTGAGCCTTCTCTATTTATGACGGGACAGGCTAGAAGAGCTGGGAAATTAAAAGCCATGTAGGAGCAGTGATGGATGATTCCCCATGCGGTGATAGATAGAAATTGGTGGGTAAGGACTTTTATGCTCCCTAGATGAAATCATTCTGAGGTGCATGTTCTACATCATAGGTTAGCAATATTTTGGCTAAGTTCTAAATATTTTAGTCTGTGTGGGCCACGAGGTCTCTTGTGCAATTATTCATCTCTGTGTTCAAGAGTGAAGGGAACCACAGACAATATGTAAATAATTAACATGCCTGGGCTCCATTAAAAGTGTTTGTGAACACTAAAGTTTGAATCTCATTTACTTTTATGTTACAAAATAGCTCTTTTTTGACATCTGCAAACAATTGCAAGCCTAAAAAGCACTCTTATCTGATGGGTTTAGTTTAGACGCTAAAGTTTCCTTCAAAAGCTGTTGTAGTAAAGGCTTTGTCCCCATGGTGGTACTATTGGAAGGTAGTAGAAACTTTAGTGAGAGGTTCTTAAGTCATTTTTGCCTACAAGGGGAACTGAAGGAACCCTGTCTTTTTGTTTCCTACCTCATGAAGTGAGTCTACTCTACCCTGTAATCCCACCTTAATGTACTGCCCTACCAGAGAACCAGGGACAGTGGGAGATTTCATCACAGAACCAAAATTAAACCTTTTGTCTTTATAAAGTAACTATCATTGCCTCAGATATTTCATTATAGTGATAATTAGCTGACTACTGTGATATTGAATAAGCTGTATACAACCAGGCTGGATTTGGACCATGGATTTAGTTCACCAACTCTTCCTGTTTTGCACTATCTCTCAAAGTTTCTCTTTGAGACCTAATAGTGTTCCCTGGAATAGAATCCCCCCACCCCAAACACAGTCCTAGCACTTGGTCTAAGGTCTGTTTCCTAGAGAAACAAAATTAAGACACTCTGTTTAGCTGGTTAATCCCCGAGTTGAGTGTTGTGACACTTTGACATTGTGAAGATCCCAGGGAAGGGTCTTGGAATCCTACAAGCAGGTTCAATAAAAGGCTCTTTCCAGCATATTCTCAGATTCATAGCATAATGGGTTAAAGGATTAACGGGTTAACTTTTATTCTTCCAGTCTTCTGACTTGCTAATACCTGCAATGAGCCCAAAGCAGCCATTTCATCTTCCTGGATGCATCATTTATGCTGGGCTTCTCAGCAGTGAGGACAGCAAGGTTCTTCAGAGCAGCAGGTGCCGGTGATTCAGAGGCAGCCGAGCCATGTAACAGTCCACAGGAATCCAGGGGTGTTGGGCGGGATGATAACCACTGCAGCAATCTCTGTAGCCATGGGGATTTATGAAATGTGTTCTCTTCCCAAAGCTCCCTGCAAATAACCAAAGGACTGAATTATTTCTAGATCAAGAACAGCAGGTGGGTAGACGGGACATTCATTTTTGGGTCCCATCTCGCTCATTTTATGTAGTAATTGCTTTCTCTGCAAATTGAAAAGGCTTTCCTCACCCTGTTCTCTGCTGTTCCAGATGGCTGTACCCTCCCAACCTGGCAGGTTCCTGCCTGTTGGCAGTGAGGCTGTGAACTTACTAAGTGCAGCGTTTTTCAATCTTCAGGCACAAATGAAGCTGCCCAGATTCTCCGATTAATCACAGCCTTCTCTGTTGAAATGAGAGGCTATGACTCACGAACTGCAAGGAATTGTGAAGCCATTTCAAGTTCTCAAATGGTTTGCTGATTGCTAATGGTTTGATTAACCAGATTTAATTTCCTTTAGTTCTTTTTAGTATGTAACATGCAACAAAAATATAATTGTAAACTTAAAAAATACAAAAAAAAAGCTAACAATCGAGTACCACATCTGGATATTTACAAGTTCTAACAAAAATCCTTTAAAAATGTGTTTTAATTGGGTTTCTATTAGCAAGTCTGATCCACTGGGACTCCTTAATTGGGAAGGTAAGTCTTAATTCCCTTTCATCATTTTCAGCCCCAAATAGAAAGAAATTTTCTTTATTAAGATGCAAATTTCACATTGAGCATGAGTCCCCCAAAGTAAGCTCTCACTGGGTTCTTTCTGAGCCTAACCCTCTTGAGGGCCTGATTTTCAAATTCAAATACAGGGAGACTATTTATCAGTGTGGTTTTGGCAGTCCCTTGAAGTAAACAAGTTGGCAGTGTTGCAAAGAGGAAGGGATTCTTATTTATTTTGTATGGGAATTAGGTTCTGCACACAAATCCCTCTGAATGCTAGGGCTTCAAATTCTCTGTATGGTTTTCAAATGAAAAAGCATCATGAAGCCAGTGAATGCTCTTGGTCACAGGGTTAGGGAAGTGGAGCCATGGTAATAAAAGCCATGGTGCCTGGGAGCAGCCAACCAATGTTCTAGTCTATAAGCATACTGAAATTACTAGTTTAGATTCCACATCCTGCTTGAAAAACAACTTCCTCTTGACCTGGATTTCTCTGGTGCATTTGGATGGAGGGAGACAGGAGTAAGGGAAGGTCTTGCTCAAGCATTGGATGTTCAGGTTGTCTTTCTGCCTGTGATAGTTTAGGACCATATGCTGCAAGCTGAGGTAGAGGAGCAAGAAAGGCTATTTTTTCCCATCAGTTAGCTGCCAAGCTCTGGCATGCTTTCACCATGTTGTGTAACTAGAGACAGGAGCTATATTTCAGAAGCGCGTGGACCATTAACACACACACACACACACACACACACACACACACACACACACACACACACACTTACTCACTAAGGTTTCCATAAAGGCTCATTTTGTTAACACATTCCCATCTGCTTTACAGTGATGACATATTTTCATTTTGTTTGTTTGTTTGTTTTTTGAGAGAGGGTTTCTCTATGTAACCTGGCTGTCCTGGATCTTGCTCTGTAGACCAAGCTGGCCTCAAACTCATAGAGATTCACCTGCCTCTGCTTCCCGAGTGCTGGGATTAAAGGTGTACACCACCACCCAGCTGTGATAAAATATTTTCATGTATGGATTTATTCTTTGAATGTAACTTCCTTGTTTTAGTATTATGTATATAATTCTGAGATGTATATGACACCATAACTCCTTAGCTTTTGAATTCAAACAAACTATAATCTTTGTTATAGTTAACACCTTAAAATGGTTTCAGATTAAAAGGAATAAGCTGTACTACTAATCTCTACTTTACTGGATACAGGTAGCGAGGGGAATAGCCAGGAAAGGGACAGAAAGGGCAAACAGCATGATCTACGTAATCGTGTTTAAAGAAAACTACCATTATTTCATTTGGCCTGACCTAACTGCCATGAAGGTTCTACATATATGTTAATTCTGTGAGATTTATAATCAGATAAACTTATGATCAAGTAAATTCTATATTTGGCAATATGGGAATGAAATTCATGAGAAAACTTCAGGATTTTATCCATTTGGCCAGTGGAGATAGGATTCTATGGCATTTCTCCAAGTTCCACTTTGCTATCCTCACAACATCTGTGCTCTTACTCTTAGGAGACTAATAACATACCTAATGGAATATGTTTCTGTTTATCCAGGAGAAGACGTATAAAGATATGGAAACATAAAAATCACTATACTGTGACAAAGTACAGTAAAGGGGACACCCATAAACTGATGAAAGGTAACATGTGGTATAATTAAAAGAGCACTGTTTTTCCAGAAAATCATTGCACAGAAGCAACTTGATAGACAAGAGAACAAAAATACAAATAGGAACAAGATTAAAAAATGTGCATTGTAACACAGCAAATGTGAGGAATGCTGGAAACAATCTAAATGTTCACTATTAGGCTAAATGATTATGGTCAAGTCACACAGTGAAATATTATATAACTATTATCAAGAAGTCCATTTACATGCCCTGATTATATAGAGGCCTTTGAGATACATATACATATATCATATAGATATACATATATGCATATGCCTTTTTTACAATGAGAAATGAACAAATATTTTTGTTGGCAGTGGAGAAAATTCAGTTTACACTTTATAATCTTCTGAGCTGCTTGTATTTGCTCTTTGGAAATAACAATTACTTCTATGGGATAATAATAAGGAAACAAAAACAAAAAGAAGGGAAAGGAAAAGCAAATTGCTATCATTTTGTCCTACTATTTCTTCTGAATAGGGACTATGCTGCTTTAGAAGAGGTCAGCTCTACCTTTTGTGATACACCCTTAATATTTATGTCCATGCTTAGATTATCTAGGCTCATCATCATGAATGAATATCTTTATACTTTGAGTCAATCTAAAGAGCTCATAGAACTTTTCATGGGACTTATGGTTCATACATTCATTATCCCAATTCCACACCCCTATCAGGATTACCTAGATTGGAAGGCATTTAATTTATCCATTTCAATCTTCAAGGGTTCTTTTCCCCCACAGGTGTAGGATTATCAAGACCTGATGAATGAGTCATAGTTCACCCCCCACACACACACACAACTCTTTCAAATGTATATAAACCATGACTGTAACTCCTACTCATCCATAACAGAATTGTAAGTCTTTTCACATGCCTTCAAAGAGAAGGTCCTCTGCATTCCCAGTTATCTTTTTTTTTCAGGGTGAAAGCTGAAAGATCAGAGAAGCAGAGCAGCCAGCCACTAGTTCTTATCTCTACTAAATCCTCAGCCTAAAGAGAGTGAGTTCTTGTTTCCTCCCAGTTATCTTAACTGCTGTCCTCTGGGAATTATCCAACTTCACTGTGAATTTTTTTTTGAGAGGTTTCAGAATCAGAATTGCAAATTACTGTCTTGCCATGGTTGTGCTGGGATTTTATCCAGTGTTCTCTTTTGTTTCTGTTGTCTTTGGTCTTGACAAATTCCACTATGTGCCAGGTTTAGGGACTAGTTATCAAACTCTATGTAGCCATTCTTTGACATCTGTAAGAAACAAAAACCTCCAGCTGAAAATGGAAACTGTTCAGATGTTTCTATATCATCAAATCCCAGAATCAACCTGAAAGGGTCATTAGATATTATCATGTGCAAACTCTCATTTTATTAATTGGGTAAACTGAGGCCCATAGAGGTTAATCAAGAAATCTAAATTTAAAAACCCCAAATTCAAGATGGGAGGGTTTGGGGGAGGTAAAGGAGAGAAGTGACATAATCTCAAAAATAAAAGAAATAATTTTTAAAAATTTTATGTCAGACCTCTTGCTACTGCATGTATGTGAAGAAGGGATATTCAAAATATTTCACAGCTATATATAGCACCAGTTAATAACCCACTCGAATATTGGGGCGGGGTCCTGAAGAAAGTCTGATGTGGTAGCTATTTATTTGCTAAGTCAAGGAGTAGCTTCAGAGATCCTGAGATAAGGGCCTGTGCTGCTTCAGTCGCTGTTGAAGGATTCTGGGTATGTCGCAGTTGTATCTGTAGAGTGCTTTGGTTTAATTTAGGTAAAATATAGGTATGGTTTATCTGTATTTGCATGCTTTCATGTGAGAAGACTCAGAGTTCCTGGAAAAATGATATTTTAAATCTTTCATAAAAGTAACTTTCAGGTACTCCAAAAACAACACACAGTAAACCCGAAATCTTACTGTCTCCCACATCCCACAGCATTAGTGCAGTGTAGACTTTTAATATCTGTCATAAAAATGAAATATTTAAATTGCAAAACAGACGCATCTACACAGAATCTGGGAGCTCTCTAAAAACGCATGAGCTGATGCTCATCCGTCTTCAAGGAAAAATGAGTCACAGTAATCTTTGCTCTGCACAATAGGTTTTCAAATGTGACTAAGTAGCCCTTGTCAGGAAGACTATCACAAGACAGTTTGATGGAGACCATTTTGGATACGTTATCTAATCAGCACAATTCCTCCTTTCTCAGAGAAGGGAGGTAAGGAATACCAAATTACCAAGTGGCAGCAGTGTGTGTGTGTGTGTGTGTGTGTGTGTGTGTGTGTGTGTGTGTGTATGTGTATGTGTGTGTTACAAAGATTCTTTGTTCTCTTGTTCTGTTTTCTTCTCTCCAGCTTCCCAGGAGGTACTCCATGAGACATAGCATATGTGAAAACTAAAGAATAGGATATACAGAAGTGTTCCACCCTGTTCTCTGCCCCAAAGCAAAACATCTCTTCCACACCTGGAAATCACAACATTCCATCCTGCCTTTGAGAGTCTCCAGATAAAGCAAAATTCTTACTGTAAAATCTCAAGTACTTAAACCCTTTTTTGTCCTGTGAAAAATGAGGCTTAGGGTGTCACAAAATTTTATTTTCTCATCTGTTTTTAACAAGTCTTTCAAAAATATCAAGTTAAATCACAGTCTGATTTTCAAAGAAGTCTTTTCAAAAATAATTTTTAAAAAGACTATATAAATAGAGGCATAAGATGGATTCAATAAAATAATTGTCAGATGTTTGAAGGAATTAAAAGATTAATCATGTGTATTAGTTAAATCAATAAATCTGTTTAAATTAATATCTCCAAACTTAAGTATATGAACTAGTGGCTTCCGATATCAAATTCTGTCTGTATCATTCAGAGTTCAATCTAAAAACAAAATCATTACACACATATACAAATGCATGCATGGGGCAGTGTATTTGATTTCATGTGTATTTGTGAAAGCTACTAAAACAGTCTTTGTAAGGTTATTGTCTTTGCTTGTGTTCATGACTAAAGACCTCATCACCAACAGTAGAGGGAGTGAAGGTGACTATGAAATGAGGCACATGGGTTCTTATTGGGACTGACCTTAGTAGAACAGTTGTCTGCTGGAAGTAGAGACGTCTTCTAAACCTAAGCCCAAAGGAGCCAGGAATACCAGAGCTCTTTACACCCACTTGGATCTTACTCCGAGTTAGCAGACCAGTGACAAGAAGTGTATACTATGTTATATCATGGCTGTTCTTTTGCCCACTTTCCAAATCTCATCTAAGAACCTCTCTTGTGGCCAGCCTAGCCGTGTGTGTGTGTGTGTGTGTGTGTGTGTGTGTGTGTGTGTGTGTGTGTGTACTATCTGAAAAATATGCTCTGACTTTGCAACTTTGCAAGTTAACTCATTACAAAGGCATCACAATAATGTCACTGTATTTTAGGGAAAGGAGAGATATATCAACACATTGCTGAGAATTAAATCCTAAAAAGTGGGACTGAAAACCTTGCCTGGCTTGTGAAGAAGAGCACAGAATGCTACAAGAAGAGATTAGAAGGTTCTGAAGAGTCCTGACCTTCTTAGTGAAGCATGTTTCTCTTACATTGTCATGCTGGCATTCCTATGTCAAGAGATGAGGACAGGACTGAAACTGTGACAGAAGTGGCACTGCGTTCCTTCTGAGCTAGGATACAGATAGTACACCTTCACTGGGCTTTTGATTTCATTCTGGAAAGTCTCAACATTGCACTGGTCGTCATATTATGAGGAAACTCAACCTAGTAAGGCTAACTTGTCTATAAGAGCTAGTTGACATTGCCAGCTAGCTAAGATCTATGAGCCAGCAGCATCAGTCAAGAAACATAAGCTAATTAATCTGTATATGACTTCTGTCCCCATCTTCAAGTGTCAAACTCTGCAAATGATGTCAAATGGAGCACAGAAAGAAAACAGCTCACCAAGCCTTGCCCAAATTACAATTATGAATACAATTAATGTTTCCATTACTTCATGTCATCAAGTTTAGGGAGTATTTGTTACATAACTGTATTAACTGAAACAGTCAATTTTCCAGATCAATAAAGGATATATAATGATATATTTTTTTCTTAAATCATAGTTATCTGTCATTTAAATCAATACTTGTATACAAGTAATATTTTCTTTTTTAAAGACTTATTTTTAATATGTGTGTGTGAGGGTATGTGCACGTGTGTGCAGGTGCAACAGAAGGTAGCACTGGATTCCCTGGAACCCTGAAGTTACACGTGGTTTGGGCCACCAGACATGGGTGCTGGAAACAAGATTTGAGTCTTTTATAACAGATATGCCCCTAACCCCCAAGCCATCTCTCCAGCCTCAAGAAATGGTATTTTCTTAACTTTGATCCTTGAGACAGTTATAGATTTGTATGCAGTTGTAAAAGGTAACACATAGTTCCCATATAATCTTTACCTAACTTCTCATCATAACATTTGCCACTAATTATAGCACAATGTCACATACAGGAAATTGTCATTGGTACAAGCCACCAATCTTGCTCAGGTTTTTGCCAGTTTTATAAATAGATGCTGTATTTGTGTGTGTGTGTGTGTGTGTGTGTGTGTGTGTGTGTAATTCTACGTATTTTTACCACAAGTATAGCTTCAGTTGATCACAACTCCTCTTATCCCTGATGCTTACCCATCCCCCAGGACTAGGATTATATATGGGCAGAGCCACATTTGGATTTTTTTATGTAGACACTATGGAACCACACTCTGATCCTCATGCTTTCACAGCAAGCATGCTTACACACTGAGCCATCTATCTCCCCAACCCTGGCTTGCTTTTCTTAGAAAGCACTCCTGATATCTATGAAGAAACAGAATGCACTACTTCATTCCCAAAAAAGACTTAAATGTGTGTTCTACCAGATATTTTAAGTGCATGAAGAATTAAAAGTATGCAGAGGATTAAATCTGGAATAAGATTAAAAATATAAAATACATAAGGTCTCTGGAAATTGACTTGCAAATTTGTCTATGCCTTTGTAGAGTTAAGAGGGAGATGTGCTGAGTTATTTGCTTCACAACAGTCTTAAGAAAATAATGAAGCAGTAGCTCAGAGACATCCAAAATAATTCTGAGGACAGAGAAATCCCTCATGTTGTATGACAGAGGTTATGTGGTTACTCTAAGTGAAACAGGTTGACAATAAGACAGTAAGTGATACAGGTTGAAGCTTTGTTAGAATAGAAAGCACATACACAGATTAAAGGGACACCTACTGTTCATCATCTAATAACAGGAAGAGGCAAACAAAGGCCTCATGCTGCTGTAGCATGAATCCTAATTGGTCTTAGTAATAAAAACCCAGAGCGAGATACCAGGGTAAATGCTGAAAGATCTGAGAGACAAAGGAGCAAGCCATAGCTACCACTTACCTCACCAATTCCTCAGCCTACAAGCTTCTGCGAGCTCCTGTCTCTGAGCCTTATCATGTCCTCTCTCCACGCAGTCATATCACTTCATATTTCCTCCTCCCAAGTGCTAGGATTAAAGGCATGTGCCTCCCAAGTACTGGGATCAAAGGCATGTGCCTCCAGTGCCTGGTCTCTACTGGCTAGCTCTGCACTCTGATCTCCAGGCAAGCTTTATTTGTTAGAGCACAAACAAAATATTACCACGTGCTACAGATTTCCAATTTTTAAAACTGTAAAGTTGGATTTTAATGAGTTATTGCTTCAGTTTTATGATACTAGCAATTATATCAGTAACTGAAAATAACACATAGTAATCCAGAGTTGGTCTCCCACCACAAGTTTAAAATCTCTGATTTGAAATATCTAATGCAAAGCAATCCATGTACATATGACCTCCATCAGTGTAGCTTTGGTAACTGCTGAATACCAATGAGATGAAAGTTATACTCTCAGACCCATGCATAAGATGTGGATTATATGGCTAGTTAAATGTGGTGTCATAGTGCCTTCACAGACACTAACAATATTTCTTAAAAAGGAACCAAAGAGCTGAACATGCTTTAGGGGAATGTAAATTTCCCACAATCATAGGAAAATGTGTTCAATATCCTTAGTCATTAGGGACTCACCAAACGAAAACCACAATCAGATCAAATTCCATACCAGAATGGTGAAAATCAAAAGCAGCAGGTGTTGGCAAAGATGGGGAACAACTGGAATGTTCCCATTGCCAACACACATGTCAAATTACCCATTCTTGTTGTTTTCAATATGACTTAACATAATTTTTCTTCACGACCCAACAATTTCACTTTATACATATCTATCAACCAAAACAAATAAATTCATCTGTTACAAAAAGAGTTGTACATGTGTGATCAGAGCAACTTTATTCAAATTATCTATTAACTGAAAATATTCCAGATGTTCATCAACAGAAAAGTGAAAAACTAAAAATCTTTATAGTATATTTATATCATTAATGAGCAATAAAAAGAACAGAATAGACTGCATCCATTAACATAGATTCATTTTTAAGAATAGGTTGAATTAAAAGAACTCTAAACAAAAGAGTACTCACTACACAATTCCACTTATGTGAGGTTCAAGAATAAGCAGACTTATCTAAAACTGGCTATTATTAGTAGATCAGTATTCTGTTGAATCTGACCTGTATTCCCCTCCACAGAAGCTGAGGCAGGAGAGTTTCTAATTCAAGGCCTGACTGGGCTGCAAAGTGAGTTCAAGGCCAACCAGAGTAATTTAGAAAGTTCCTGATACAAAATTTTAAGAAGGCATGAGGCTGTAACTCCAGGGTTGAGTTATATGCATAAAGTCCTGGGTTTAATATTCAGTGCTGCAAATAAATAAGCAAAAACACTTCCTGCCCTGTGGGTAGAACTGATCAGAAAGAGCGTAAGAGATAATTCTAGGAGGTGAAAATATTCTATATTCTCAACTGGTTCATGGTTGTGTGGTATTACATATTTATTAAAGTTCTCCATACTGTATACATAAGATTTTTGTGCATTTTAATGTATGTAAATTAGACCTCAGTAATATAAGAAAATAGCGGCGGCGGCGGCGGCAGCGGCGGCGGCGGCGGCGGCGGCGGCGGCGGCGGCGGCGGCGGCGGCGCACGCCTTTAATCCCAGCACTCAGGAGGCAGAGGCAGGCGGATCTTTGTGAGTTCGAGGCCAGCCTGGTCTACAGAGCAAGATCCAGGAAAGGCGCAAAGCTACACAGAGAAACCCTGTCTCGAAAAACCAAAAAAAAAAAAAAAAAAAAAAAGAAAGAAAAAAAAAGAAAAAGAAAATATCTGGATTTTGACAGAAAGAAAGCAGACAAGGGTGCTTCTAACCTGGTCAAACCCATCTGTCCAGCTTCATACAAGGAAGCAATACCAGCCTCCATGTTTCCATGTTGCCCATAGGTTCATATACTGGACCAATTACATACAGAAATGATGAAGCTTGCATATACAATGCCTGAAAGAGAAAATCCTTCTGTCCCCTGAAGATTTCTATTATATAGAGAGGCATTACATGCTACCAGACAAGAAAAATGGCTTTACTAATATGCATTCCAATTCCAACTCCCCCAAACATTAGCTGAATGGCCTTGTGCAAATTACTGTTCTAGGTCTCCTATATCATACAAAATGGTATATGAGGCTGGGCAGTTGTGTGCACCTTTAATCCCAGCACTCAGGAGGCAGAGAAAGGCAGATCTCTGAGTTTAAGGCCAGCCCGGTCTATAGAGTGAGTTCAAGGACAGCCAGGGCTACACAGAGAAACCCTGTCTCTAAAAATCAAAATTAATTAATTAATTAAATAGCGTCTGAGTCCTTTAGATGAGGCCCAGGATTATGGGCAGGGTTGGTGTCTTACGTTCTTTTCATGTTGTGGTAAAATATCCTCAAAAGCAACTTAAGGGAGAAAGGACTTATTCTACATCACAGGTCAAGGGTACAATCCATCATGGTGGGAAAGACAAGTCAGGAGGTGCTAGTGGAGAAGCAGAGAGCAATGAATATATGCAAAGTTCACATTCTCCTTATATTGTACTGTATAGGAGCTGAACCTGCGGAATAGTTCTAACCACAGTGGCAGGTCCTTCACTTCAATTAACCTAATCAAGATAATCTTTCACAGGCATGCCCAGAGGCTATCCTAGATAACCTTCCAGTGTGCCTAGAGATTTGTCCCTACATAGTTTTGGATCCTGTCAAGTTGACAATTAGCACTCAGCATCAGATCTGACCTTGAGATGTAAAGATGTAAGGAAATTTTATAATAGTTATAATAACAATCTGTTTGAAGCATTACCATGGGGGTAATATACTAGCCCAGCAACATGCACAAATTGAAATATTCAATATATTTTGGCATTTCACCTTTTAGTTATATAAGGACAAAATGTCCAGACATCTCCCCTTTAAAACTTTTTTACTACCATATTCTTAAATATCCTTTCACCAATATGAGAGCTCTTGGAAGAGTAGCATACTGAGTTGGCACACATGCACGCATGCGCATGTGTGTATATGTGTGTGTGTGTGTGTGTGTGTGTGTGTGCTCATACATGAAAAAACTATTAGTGATAAAAGAAGCTATGAGTTTGAAGGATAGTGGGGAGGCATTTGTTGGAGGATTTGAAGGGAAGAAAGGGAAGAGAGATGTGTTGTAATATAATTTGAAAAATAAAACAAGAAATGAAAAACTGAGCAATTTATATTTACCAATACATGATATCCTTAGAGATAAGCAAGATGGAGGGGTTATAGGGTGATTTACTTAGAGGGATCTAGGAGAAAGCATTGCTAAAGGAGGACATGTCACACAGGGGTCCCTTTTAGCAAGTAAATAGAAGAAAAACATTTTGCTTAACTGAAGATAGGAGTTTAGAAAATCAGGTGCCTTAGGGCTTCTATTCTTTGATGAAACACCATGACCAGAAGCAATGTCGGGAGGAAAGGGTTTATTTCAGCTTACCGTTCCACATCACAGTCCACTACGGAAGGAAATCAGGGCAGGAACTCAAACAGGGCAGAAACCTGAAGGCAGGAGCTGAAGCACAGACCTTGGAGGAATGTTTCTTACTGGCTTGCTCCACATGGCTTGCTCAGCCTGCTTTCTTATAGAACCCAGGACCACCAGCCCAGGGATGGCACCACCCACAATGGGCTGGGCCCTCCCAAAGTGATTACTTATTAAGAAAATACCCTAAGGGCTTGTGTGCCTATTGCCTGATCTTCTGGAGACATGTTCTCAATTGAGGCTCTCTCTTTTGTGTTCAATTGACATAAAACTAGTTAGCACACCAGGAATAGCTTCTGTCCAATCAAAGGAACTCTCCAGGCCTAAGGTGCTGAATTCATAGCCACCAAGTTAAAGCAGGAAACAACTAATGAGTGTGGTGTCTTCAAATTGTCTCTTTGCATCAATTGCTCTAGATTCCAGTTCCTCCAGTCTCCACTTTCCAAGTGGGAAAGACCAGATAGATGCCTTGGCCTTCCACGGGATCAAACAGGAACCTAGAATTAGAAGTATTTTACAGAGTCTATCGAATAGAGGTCACACTCTGAGGGAGAGGTAGTTCTCAAGGAAACTTGGGGTATTCTAGGAAAATAGCAGTGGGTACCGCCCAGCTGAAAAATAGCAAAAATCGACTGAAGAGAACCCAGGGCAGAGTAGCACAGGGCTACAAAATGCTTCTTTTCTCCTTATTAGGTTCTGAAGTGACTTTGTATTTGGAGCTCAGTGACCTTTTCTGTGATCCCATTATTAAGTTCATCTCAACAGCATCTCAGAACAGCAGAGAGGGAATATCAATTCATTTCCTCATCAGTGACCTCTTCTGTCTTGTGCTGTATTTCTCAATAGCCCCTGCATTTTCTGTGGAAGTCAGCAGGAAGCTAGAGCAGATACTTAAGGACATCATTCTGTGATACATTTTTTTCACTTACAAAAGTTAAAAGATAAGGATGGCTTCTTGAAAAAATCGTGGAAAAGCAACTGTTATTTCAAGATACACACAGGAGTCATTAAGACACTGAATAGCAGAGCTATTCAAATTTTAGTTTACCTCCATGCTGCCACAACAAAAAGTGTACTTGTACACAACATCACCTTGCTGGGGAAGAAGGAGGACCAAATACCAATGTGAAAATTGTTACATTCCTCAAGTTGATTTTTGAAATTTTCCAGTCTCTCCTATATGTAACTTTCCTAAGTTTGAAAGAAAATATATATTTCTATATTCAATATCAATGTTATCGCAAAAGGCTTTTTGTTTTTTAAATACTTCATCTAATTTCTTTGCATATAGTCCTTGTAAATTTTGACAATTGCCTTTTTCTATTTTGATTTATATCTTTGGAAATCAGGGGTGTTGTTTGTTGTTTTGTTTTTTGAGACAGGGTTTCTCTGTATAATAGTCCTGACTGTCCTGGAACTAGCTCTGTAGATTGTCTTCAACTCATAGAGATCTGCCTGCCAAGTGCTGGGAGTGAAAGTGTATGCCACCACTGCCCAACTGGAAATCAGTTTTTCAATCATGTTTGCCTGTCAATCAGTTCCAAATATTCTTCTGCTGTATACACATCTTTATCCAGTAAAATTCAAACAAAAGCCTTTGTTTTTGCCGTGGCACTGTGCTTATAAAAAAAGTTATTTTCATGTTATATCATAAAACAACTATATCCTCAATGGTGACCTTCTCAGTTGAATTTTTATAGGATTAATAGTAATATTAATTTTTTGACAGATGAACTTCTAATGACTTCATAGTGAGACTAGGAATTGGGTGCAAATAAAATTAAGTCATCATTGAGATTAACAGATGTTTCCCTTATTTGAAGGATGCAATGTGCTAATATAAAATCAATTTTAGCCGGGCGGTGGTGGCGCACACCTTTAATCCCAGCACTCGGGAGGCAGAGGCAGGCGGATCTCTGTGAGTTCGAGGCCAGCCTGGGCTACCAAGTGAGTTCCAGGAAAGGCGCAAAGCTACACAGAGAAACTCTGTCTCGAAAAACCAAAAAAAAAAAAAAAAAAAAAAAAACCAAAAAAAAAAAAAAAAAAAACATAAAATCAATTTTATTTATTGTTTTGTGATGTCCTTCTGCTGATGGGTTAAAGATGTACATATAAAAAGTTTGGAATAAAATTGGAATTATATTAATTTTTGGAAAATGATCATTCTCTCTAAATTAAAGGCTATACTTTAAATTGGCCTTTGGACACACATCTATAATCTCAACACTTAGGAGTCTGAAGCAGGAGGATATGAAATTTGTGGCTATCCTAGGCTACCTAGCAAGTTCTAGGCTTTCCCAGGCACCACAATACCCCATCTCAAAAAAAAGCTGAACAAAAACAAAACAGGTTTCTCTTTCTTTTTCTTTTCTTTCTTTCTTTCTTTCTTTCTTTCTTTCTTTCTTTCTTTCTTTCTTTCTTTCTTTCTTTCTCTCTCTCTCTCTCTCTCTCTCTCTCTCTCTTTCTCTCTCTCTCTCTCTCTCTTTCTTTCTTTCTTTTTACTGAGGAACCTCTAAATATACCTTCTGAACATACATATGTTAAACTGTTGTCATCAGACATAGGTTATTAAGATTAATAAGTTCAAACTATGAATGTATGCGCTGCTCATGCATTTGCTCATTGTATTTCTTTATTATCAGTTAATGCCATTAGTTTGACTCCCAAGGCAGATGGTAAATGTCTCTAAAATTTTTGTTCAAATGACAAATTCATAAGTAACTTTCTTAAGAAATGGAACATGGGTAATTTGTTAATAAGCATGCATTTAGTTTTTAGCTTGTGGTGAAAGGGTTTTATGAAAAACAAATGTATTATAAACAATAAAACTATTGGGCATTCACATCCTATAATAAGTGACAAAATGACACCAGCAAGAGCATTCAAGCTACTCTCCACATTGAGGATTGGCAAACTACTGTCATGAGGCTAAGTTTTATTGGAGCACTCACATTCTTTTCATGAGTACGGTCTATGGTTGCAACAGAAACCACACGGCCCACAAAGCCTAAAATATTTCCATGTGGCACAGTAATTATTTAAATATTATTAAAGACATTGTTCACTAAACCTTGCTCCACAGGCAATGTAACAAGGCTTTGGTGGCCTTCCTTTTCAGCATATAATTTATAAACCCAGCTTTCACCACAGCGCTATTGATACTTTGGGCCTGGGTACTTTTTATAAGGGAGGAACTGGCCCGTGCACTGAGCAATGCTTATCAGCATCTTTCTTCCCCAGGTACCAGGTTTATCCTCTCATGTGCAATGACCAAAAGCGTCCGTGGATACTGCCAAGTACCTCTTCTGGGCAAAATTACCTCTAGCTGAGGATCACTTACTTCATTTTTAATTCACCACTATCTCATATATTGTGTCTCTTTAAGATTTTGTTATTTTTTAATTACATATCTTTGGATATATCTGAGCGTGGTTAGGGGTTACCTGTGGAGGAAGAAGACGGCTTGAGATCCACTGAAGCTGGAGTTACTGTTAGTTGTGAGCCACTTGACACGGGTGCAGGGAACCAAACTCTTGAAGAACAGGAAGCATTCTTAATCACTGAGCTGTCTCTCTCTAGCACCAATTCAATGCATCTTGAGGCTGTGACTTAATGCTATCTGAGTTCAGTGATCAGGAGGGATGAGAGTCTTTGAGGAAAAGCATAAAGTTCCTGTTGCTTGTTTTTATCTTGAGACAAGATATTAAGACTTTCAGGTTGCTTTTCTCTTTTAACTGAGTGGCCAACTTTCTTAGTTAGGGTTTCTATTGCTGTGACTAAACACCATGACCAAAAGCAACTTGGGAAGGAAAGGGTTTATTTGGCTTACACTTCCACACATAGTCCATCACTGAAGGAAGTCATACAGGAACTCAAACAGGGCAGGAACCTGGAGGCAGGAGCTGATGCAGAGGCCATGGAGGAGTGCTGCTTACTGGCTTGCTTCCCATGGCTTGTTCAGCCTGCTTTCTTATAGAACCCAGGACCACCAGCCTGGGGATAGCACCACGTACACAACAGGCTGGGCCCCCAAATATCAATCATTAATTAAGAAAATGCCATATACAGTCTTGCCTACAGCCTGATCTTAAGGAGGCATTTTCTTAATTGAGGCTCCCTCCTTTCAGGTGACTTTAACTTGTGTCAACTTGCCATAAAACTGTCCAGCACACCAAGCTCAGCTAAAAGCAACTAAATTATACTTAAAATTTTCAGTTCTTTAAACCTTTCATAGTATTGTGGTTTGGATATTAAGTGTCTCCCCAAAACGCTCATATGTCAAAGACTTGGTTGTCAGCCAGTGGGCCGTGGGAAAAACTGAGTCAAGGGCTCTGAGTGAGTCAGTGGGTTAATCCACTGATGTATTCACTTGATGGCATTGCTGGGAAGTGGTGGCACTCTTAAAGGTGGAGCACATTTGGAGGAAGTAGACACTGGAGTGTGTCCTTGGAGGATATATTTATTTCCAAGCTCTTTTCTGTCTCTCTCTTCTTCCTACGAAACCACACTCCTGCCATGTGTTCTCTCACAGACAGAACCAATGGAGCCAGCCAACCACGGATAATAACCTCTGAAAACATGAGACAAAAATAAATCCTTCCTCCTTTAGGTTATTGTCTCAGGTATTTGTTCAAATCGATGAAAATCTAGCTAACCTACCATGGTGGTTTGAAAGTAATTGGCCCATGAAATCTCATAGGAGGTGTGGCTTTGTTGGAGGTGTGGCTTTGTTGGAGTGGGTATGGTCTTGTTGGAGGAAGTGTGTCACTGGCTTTGAGATTTCCAGTGCTCAAGATACCACCCAGTGTCTCAGTTGACATCCTGTTGCCTGCAAGACTTACCACTCTCAGCTCCAGCACTATGTCTGTGTGCATACCACCGTGCTCCCCACAATGATGATAATGGGCTGAACCTCTGAAACTGTGAGAGAGCCCCAATTAAATGTTTTCTTTGAAATATGAACCAATGGCTGAGGGGTCACCAACTGGATCAGGCCCTCTGAGTGGGTGAGGCAGTTGATTGGCCTGATCTGTTTGGGAGGCATCCAGGCAGTGGGACCGGGTCCTGTGCTCATTGCATGAGTCGGCTGTTTGAAACCTGGGGCCTATGCAGGGTCCCTTGGCTCGGCCTGGGAGGAGGGGACTGGACCTACCTGGACTGAGTCCACCAGGTTGATCTCAGTCTGTGGGGAAGGCTTTGCCCTGGAGGAGATTGGAATGGGGGGCGGACTGGGGGGAAGGTGAGGGGGGCGGGAGGGGGAGAACAAGGGAATCTGTGGCTGATATGTAGAACTGAATTGTATTGCAAAATAAAAATAATAATAAAAAAAAGAGTAGCCGTGGTCCTCGTGTCTCTTCACAGCAACAGAAACTCTAACTAAGATACCCACATATTATTCTATGACAACTATCAGTAGATCCTTTAGAGCCTTGCCCCAAACAAACACACTACTTCTGTGGAGCATAGATTATAATTTAATTGCTGTTTCGTTGATTGATGTTTGTCTTGGACTATGTCTGTACCACTTGGAATTTTAGAGGCATGGAAAACAATTTGAAGTGATAATATGATATTCTCCTCTATTTTCCTGGGGATCTGTTGCTTGCAACCACTTCTACCACCAATTTTTTGATGAGATTGATTGTTGAGAAAAGTAATTCATAGATAGTTCTTATGATTACTCATTGGGCTGGAGAATTTGGCTTGAAACTAAACTTCCAGGAGCATAACTCAAAATGATTCCTTAAAACAGACTTGATGAATTATTGCCAGTAATTACTAGAGGAAGCTCACGGTGCCAATATCCTGCATGGCAGGAACCCAGTTTAGTAGTCACTGGGAAGCTGCTGTCATTATCATGAGTCTTACAGAGGACAGCATCTCATTCACAGGAACTAGGCATTTTTGCACAGTAACCCGGAACAGTGCTACTAATGCATTTTTACTTTTAATTTGGAATGCTGGACTCAGATGTGTAGATTTTCTTACCCTGTTTGTTTTAAGGTGTTTATAAATCCACCTTAAAATATTTTATTGTCTGAAAACAATGTTTATTTTACTCCTAAAGATGACATGGGGGGGGTGTTGGCAAGATTCAGAAAGGACTCTGATTTTGTATTTCATTATTGGCATTACTTCAGTAAGACTCTTCCCCCCCTCCACCCCCTTCCTTTCCTCTATAGCCCTAGATAGCCTGAAACTCACTCTATGCCTTAAGCTAGCCTCAAATTTGCAGCAATCCTCCTGCCTCGGCCCTCCAAGTGCTGGAATTACAGTCATGAGTTACCACATCCAGCTGTTATTCCCCTTTCTCCTAGTCTGTAAAGGTTCTCCCAGTCTGCAACATAAATTTTATGTTATCAGTAGTATAATTAACACTAATTAATTGGCTTTGCTCATGGAAAACACCAAATTTGAGGCTGATTGGATTAAATGAGAAAATTCTGATTGGCAGCTCTTTTCAAAGTTTGAAGTTGAACCCAGGCAGTGGTGGCACACACCTTTAATCCCAGCACTTGGGAGGCAGAGGCAGGCAGATCTCTGAGTTTAAGGCCAGCCTGGTCTACAGAGCCAGTTCCAGGACAGCCAAGGTCACACAGAGAAACCTTGTCTTGAAAAAAAAAAAAAAGTTTGAGGTTGAAAGAACAGTTGGAGTTTGCCAATAGGCTTTAATAATTTGAGGGCTGGAGATGTGGCTCAGCAGTTAAGAGGGCCTGCTATTCTTCCAGAGGACAGGCACCCAGCATCCACAGGAGGCAGCTTATAACTCCCTGTAATTCCATCTCCAGAGCATCCAACTCCTTTTTCTAGCATGGGTGTGCAAATGCATGTGGGCACACACCAGATAAATAAAAATAAAACAAATATATTTCTAAAGTTTTCATCATTTATTTTAGAAGTCTTCTGAAATGATATCTTTACCATATACATTAAGTCATGGGAAAAATTAAAGAAACAATATCGAATAAATTGAACATAATCTTGAAACACATACATTTAAGGCATGTCTACCACTGATTTTAATTTCAGTTGCAATGAAAATTGTTTTGCCTTATCAAAGAATTGGAAATCAAAACATAAGAATATATTTTACAAAATTATAAACCATTTCAGACAAGCATTTCTCATTTGAAGAGGAAAGTAGTAGTTGTGGATTTTAATTTTACAACTGGGATGTAAATCATTTTTAACATTTTATCTACAAGTGGCTGATTTCATCACCGTGAAATAAAGCAGGTGGTTCAATTCAGCAAGCGTTTATGGGACATCTATGAAATGAATGCCTGTGCTAGGTGTGACAAGGGTTATTTCACTAAATGAAATAACCAACAACCTAAGAATATGAATTGCTACTGGTAAGCTCAAGTTCATGTTCTGCTAGCCAAGAGAAAAATGTTGTAAGAGGATGTGAAAAAGAAATGTGCTTTGTCTCAGTTTCTAGCTACGTCTCCTTGGTGGTTTAAAAAAATAGTAAAATTAAAACAACTACTCATGTCTAAATGAGGCACAGGAATACTTGCAAAGATGACAAGAAAAGGTAATGTTTTTCAATTATTATGTATTTTGAAGATATCAAGTCAGGTGCACACAGAGCTCTGGGTTTTACCTGACTTATATCTGCTACTTTTAGAGAGAAAGCTGAAAGGAAGTTACCATGGTTATGGTGATCCTGTTAGCTATGTGAAGACTATATTGGAATTGAAATGTGCCTTCCTCTTTATGAGGCAGTGGACAAAAGCATGTGCATTTTCCCAAGGGCTGATGGAAGCATCGAGTTGGTATTCTGTTTTGTTTATCTCTTTTATTCTAGAGCCTTTCCACACTTCTGTCTGGAAGCTGAGCCTGCCACTTTTCAAGTTGTACCATTAAGTGGACAACAAGTACATTCTCTCTTTCTCCAACCTTCCAGGGACCAATGAGTCACAACTGTTAGTTCATTTTGATATTTGTAAGTGGTATTCGTTACTTCTCTTAATGCTGTGACAGAATACCAGCAAGAAGCAACTTAAGAGAAGACGTGTTTACTTTGGTTTATAGTTTGTCCACCACGGCAGGGAAGGCATGGTCTCAGGACCTAGAGGTCTTACTGCACCCAGAATCAGAGAGTGAGCAGGAAGTGGGGCCAGGCTATGAAACCTCAAGGTCTGCCCCCAGTGGTCCACTTCCTCCAGTAAGAGGCCACTTCAAGTTTCCTACAACCTTCCCAAACAGTACCACCAGCTAGAGAGCAGAGATTGAAACATATGGGGGGATTTCATGTTCAAACCACAAAAATAAGAGTATCAGCAAAAATAATGCCTAAACTTATCATTAGAGCAGAATATTGTCCAATAGCTGGCAGTCATTTCTATCATCTTCAGTGCCTCCCTGGAGTATCCCTGGTTAATAAGGTTTACTCATAATCTAATGGGCAAATTTCTATATATTTCTCAGGGCATTGCCTGCTTCCAGAAATTCACAAAGTATAATGCATAGCTTATTCTGTCAAGGTGTGGAGGAGATTTTGAAACTTCTTATAGATATCAAAATCACCATCTCCTTGTTTTACCATTCCCGACTCTTGAATTTTTTGTCTGTTAAAACGGGTTATACTGGGACTTTCCCTGCCCAACATTGTATTTCCCCACTTAGCAATTCTATTCAGTCCCTTTCCCCCTTTATGCCCAGTTCAGTTATTTTTCTCATTACTTTGACAAGAAACATGACAGAAGCAGTATAAACGGAGACAAATTTATTTAGACTGGTATTTTTAGAGGGCTACAGTCCATTATGGCACGGAAGGCATGGCTTCAGGAGCAGATCTGTCTGTGGCATCCAGAGCGTGGCAAAGGTTCTTCATATGGGCAGGCAGGAAACAGAGAAAGCAAACTGTAAGCAGAATCCGGTACAATCTTCAAAGGGCCTATTCCCTACAACCAAGCCACACTTCCTAAAGGCTCCACATGTTCCAAAGGAGTGCCACTAGCTAGGGACCAAATATTTAAAACCAGAGCATGTGGGAAACATTTCAAATACATGGACACAACCACGGGAGGGGCAAAGCCTTCCTAGGATGAGACTCAGAATGATAGCAATGACTTCCTCAAATGATGATAGTGTGTGCAGAACTTGTTTATCATACCTTTCTGTGTATGGCCTGAACACTGCTCTGCTCCCTGACCAAGACCCGCGAGCTACTGAAATTAGTTCAACCTGCTTCTCTGATCAGCTCTACACAGTAACTCTGCCTCCTTGCTTAATTGTAGGTAACAACCACGTCTCCATGTTGAGCTGTTCAACTGTATATGAGAAACATGCTATGAGCGAGCTTTTCTGTGACCCTGTTTTTGTTATTTCTTCATTCCTTCACCACTCCTGGTGAGGGTTCTGGAACCCAAGCCATACAAGTCCCCAACATTCCCTGATATGGCTTGGCTAAAGAATTCGAATTTTGTGTTTCCATGACCATGCAGCTTCATAGCATGATGTGTCAAAATCCATGCTGACATACATGGCAGGTGTCTAGAAGCTGGATACGTGCACACTGACTTTCATGACATTTAGCTTAAATAGCTGTGGTTGAGAAACACAGCAACTGGCACTGGGAAAGAGTTTTCTCCCACTTTAAGAACATTTCCATGGGAAAGGTAGGGTAGAATACCTAGAAATGATTATTTTGTCTCAAATTTTGAGAAGTGAACATGTTTATTTGTGTTTTATTCTGCCAGGGTTTGAAAGTAAATATTCATATTTTATTCCTTCTTACACAAGTCAGCACATATAATATATAGCACCTTGAATTTTTTTTACCTAATAACATGGTTTAAAATTTATATAATCTCAGAATATAAAGAGCATCCTGAATCATTTTAAAGCTCTATAGCATTTCTGGGGGGTGGGGGTTGAGACAGGGTTTCTCTGCGCAGCCCTGACTGGCTTTGAACTCAGAGATCCACCTGTCTCTGCCTCCCCTGTGCTGGGATTAAAAGTGTGTACCACCACACCCAGTTTAACACTGCATAGTATTTTAATGTGTAGTTGTATTATAATTTCTTAGTAACACGCAGTTGATGGACATAGAGTGTCTTCCAAACTTTTACAAAAAAAAGTTACAATGAACAAACTTGCATACTTAATTTTACATGTGTATGTGTTTGTGCATGTATAAACTACAGTTTCTGAATTCAAACAACATTAGCATTTTTGATAACTATTAACATTTACTTTCCATTGAAAATGTATCTACATTTGTTTTTTCACAGGAGTGGGCATAGTTTTCGATGTACTCAGGCTTTTTAAAAAATTTTTATTTAAAAGTTTTTTTTTTCATTTTACATACCAATCCCAATATCCCCTCCCTCCCCTTTTCCCTCTCCTCCCCCTACCTCTCCTTATCCCACTCCCCCATCTACTCCTCAGAGAGGATAAGGCCTCCCTTGGGGAGTCATCAAAGTCTGGCATACTAAGTTGAAGCAGGACCAAGACCCTCCCCACTTTATCAAGGCTGAGCAAGGTATCCCACCTTAGGGAATGGGTTCCAAGAAGCCATTTTATGCACCGGGATAAGTCCTGGTCCCATTGCCGGGGGGCTCCCCAAACAGATCTAGGCACATAACTGTCACTGACATTCAGAGGGCCTAGCTAGGTCCCATGCAGGTTCCCCAGCTGACAGGGGGAGTCCATGAACTCCCACCAGCTTGGGTTAGCTGTCTCTGTGTTTTCCCCATGACGATCTTGTCCTCACTTGCTCCTGTGATCCCTCCTCCCTCACTTCAACTGTAGTCTAGGAGCTCAGCCCGGTGCTTGGTTGTGGATCACTGCATCTGCTTCCATTAGTTACTGGATGTAGGTTCTATGATGACAATTAGGGTAGTCACTAATATGATTATAGGGGAGGGTAATTTTGTACTCAGGCTTTTAAAACAAACAACCTACCTAACTAAAAATCAATCAAATAGACAATCAAAACCCCCAATTTTTTTTTTGTTTTTTCGAGACAGGGTTTCTCTGTGTAGCTTTGCGCCTTTCCTGAATCTCACTCTATAGACCAGGCTGGCCCCAAACTCACAAAGATCTGCCTCTGCCTCCCGAGTGCTGGGATTAAAGGTGTGCGCCACCACCGCCCGGCTTAAAACCCTAATTCTTATTCACTCACATAGAATCAAGATTTCTTCCCTTCCAACTCTCCTCACCCTGTCTACCAGTTTCCCCTGCCTGACAATTTTATTCTTAGAGTTTGCAAAATAGCTCACCTATGTGTAAATAGCTTTTTGTTTAAAAACAAACAAAAAAAAACCCTATGGTTTTTAAATTAGTACATTTTGAGAAATGTTTTCTTTGGTTGGTTTCTAGTAAAAGTTCTGCTTAAATAATATATTTCTTTTCAACTATTACTCCTTAAAATTTTGAAATATTTGATCCACCAGGTCAGAGAGGTTGCAAGTTCCAATGGTTAAATAGGCTGATGTCAATATATACTATAAAATCAATTAATTTCTTTACTCAGTGAATAAGGGTCTTTGGGCTAACCATCATCTTATTTGCTATTACTATCAGTAGCTCTCCTCGGCAGGGACACCATGACCGTGGCAACTCTTATCAGGAAAACATTTAATTGGGGTGGCTTGCTTACATTTTCAGAGGTTCATCATGGCAGGGAGCATGGTGGCGTGCAGAAAGACAAGGTGCTAGAGAAATAACAGTTCTGTATCTTGTAGACAACAGGAAATGGACTGTGAAACTGAGCAAAGCTTAAGCAAAAGAGACCCCAAGGCCTGCGCTCACAGTGACACATTTCCTTCAACAAGGCCACACCTCCTGAGAGTGCCACCCCTGAGCTTATGGGGGCCAATTACATTGAAACTACCACAATCAGTTATGTATTTCATGTCAAAAAAATATTTATTATAAGTATTGTAACCTGTGTGAAAGCATAACATATAATAAAAGACCCTCAGTAATCCCAGATTCATATGCCTTTAGAATGAATTAGTTATAATTGGATATAATAAGATATATACATCCAGAGGATGTTTATCTGATTGTTGTCTGGTAAGGAGACAAGGGGGCTTGAAACAGAGCTGACAGGGGGAAATGTTGGAGGTTCCACTTCAGATAGTAGTACTATGCATTATAGGATAATAGGAATAGCTGTAACCTAACCAGGAATACTATTAGCATGGAGAAAGCCACCTTCTCAGGCCACTTACTTTTTAAAAAAGAAACTGTGGTTTTAAAAATATTTGCTTAAAAGAGAATTACAGAGGGTTTTATAGCTCCCCCAAATCAAATATTAGTGCAGACGTTCTGGAGATAATCACAAAAACTAGATCTTTTCTGATTATAAAAAAAAAATCACATGTTCAAAAACTATTTAGGAAATGTAAAATTAAAGGCTGATAATAAAAGACAAAAATCCTAAAATGGTGAAGTATTTCTACTAATAATCATGCACACACACTGGGGTTATACTATAGATACTTTGTCGTTCCATTTTTTTACTTATAAATATGATTTGGAGGATTTTAGATATTAAAAAGCCTATTATGCCATGCATTTAATGGTTGTATAGAATTCCATTCTGAGGACATAATATGTATGAATGAATTTCCAATCAGGCAAGCAGAAACCAATTTATAGATTTGATGCAGGAAAGGACTGGATGTTAGTGATTTGCCACAAAGATATAAAGTCTCAGAAGATTAGACAAGGGTTTCTATCAGTTAGTTATTAGCTTGTAACAAACCATCCAAAACTTACTGAGATGTAACAAACTTACTTAAAACCAACGCGTTTATCAAAGAGACAATCCTGCGGTCAGAAGTGTCCGCTGAGCTCTTTGGCCAGTTCTCCAGTCTCCCTTGAGCTCTCTCCTTCATCTGTGGTTGAGGAGATGTTGGTTTTGCTGATCTGGGCTGGGCCCCTTACATATCTGAAGCATCCCCTGTGCTGCACACAGTGAAGTCATTCTCTACAAGGCTATCCTGTGCTTATTCTCATAGGGTGTGAGACAGTGGGCAGAAGCGCCTGAGTTTTCCACAGGCCTTAGCTTGGCAGTCCCACAATGTCACTTTCATTACATTCAGTGATTCAAAATAAGGAACAAAGCCACCCCCGATTCAAAGAGAGAAAAAATAGATCTCACTTTTATGGAAATGGCTTTATCATCACCGTGAAAACACATCATGAAAGCGGGGAGGGGGTAATAATTTGGGAGGCAGAAGGGAACCCATAACCAGAGGTCAAAGGGAATACAGGAGGGCCATGGGGGAGGGGAGTGAATGAGGAAAAAAATAAGATGACATATACATATGAAAGCAAAGAATGAAATCCATTATTTTGTGTGCCAACTTGAAAATGTTTCTAATTGACACAGAGAGAAAGAATTTTCTAGTTTTGTAAGCAATTGAGCACAGCGTATATTGCCGAGAGAGCAGAAAGCTATACCACTACTGTACTGGGGCCCACTAGGCTGCAAATGGTGCTGTGGCTACTCCTTTTAGAGGCAACTGTTCGCACTGAGTGGGAGCCCCGGGATCTAAAGGCTTCACTGTTGTTAACACTGCCACAGATGCTGTGGAGAATAAAGAGTTCCCTGTAGTCTTGCTGTTGCTTCTGCTGGAAGGACCCCAGAGATGGGAGAAGAGGCATCTCTTTTTTCCCCATACTATAGTCTGTCTACCAGTGCTTCTCATTGGCAAATCTAACAGGAAGCTAGTTGGGAAGGGAGCCAGAAAAATGTACTGTGTAGGTTTCTTTATTTCTGTAATACCAAAAGTAATAGTTGAGAGCCAAGTGAGATTCGACTATGAAATGATATCATTTTTAAACTAATCCTCTATTGCTAGCTATTTAGATGGCTTCTTTAGAGATACAACATAAATACAGACAGCAAACACATCAATGGGAGTTTCCAAATGCACTGAACAATGACACCTCACTTCCGAGAAATGCATTTAAGCATAGTCATGTCCTCCTTGACCATAGCAAGAAATGGATAATGGAAAAAGCAGGGCAGCCCTAGGGCTGGCTGCTCTGCCCCCCACCTGGATTGGTGCTCATTTTCAAGGCCAAAGCACTGGCGTCCTGCCCATTTGGGGTTCCAAAGGCTCCGAGTTTACCTCAGAAACTCTATCCACACTTCCTTTGTCCCATAAGCCATGCTTGAAATAAAAGACATCTATAATAATTTTTTTCAAGAAGGAAAATAATTTTATTACAAATGGAATGCAGCTTAAAAATATCAAAATAATATTTTACACAGGTAAAATTTCCTTCTAAGAACATTGACTTATGCACACTAATAAATTTTATGACTGTAGTCACTGAAGTACAGTTTATATTTTTCCACTCTAACATCTGTAGAAATTATTTTTGGTATATTTCATCTTAATAAGCATTTATACACAGTTAAATATCTATAACAATTAATCCTTGTATTATACATTCTATAGTATGTACACATTAAAATTTACTCTTCTGTTTTTCTTCCCAAGTGGAGGGTAAGCTCCCCAAGGATAGGGATCTTGTTTGTTTGGCTCATAGTTATAATCTCTTGTAGTTAGTTTCTCACAGATAGTGCATACTTTTGTAGAATGAATAAACATACCTAAAATCATAATTAATAGATATTTTTTAAAGATGGGGTCTGCTTATGTAGTCCTAGCTTGTTCAAACTCAAAATCCCCTTCTCTGCCTCCTAAGTCCTGGGATGATGGGTATGCATCACAACACTTGGCTTTATAGGTTGTTAGTTCCAGTATTCCATAATGAATTCTGAAATTGGGATTCTTATAAATACATTTTGCACATGCGTTTACTTTTGTACCACAAAATCATAGAAGAGTTGATGGATCAAAAATCAAAAACAAGAGCTGGAGAAATGGCTGAGCAGTTGTTTCTCTTCCAGAGGACCAAGATTTGATTCCCAGCATACAACTGGTGGCTCACAACCATCTGTAACTCCAGGTTCAGGTAGTCCAACACTCTCTTCTGACCTCTAGGGTCCCCAGTCACATACATGGTACACATGCATATATTTGGGCAAAACACTTCCATATATAAAATAAATTAAATTTAAAAACCCAAAAGATACACACACACACACACACACACACACACACACACACACACACACACAAAATAGAATCAGAAACAAAACTGAAGAACTTCTCTCTCAAATTCCTTCCCAAGTATTCAGAAAGTCCCTGATCTGCAGAGAGGTGACACTTGTATTTCCAATCCTGTCTCCCTAGCTATCAGCGACTACTCTCATTATGAGTCTCAAGATTAGAACCCTCTCAGTGCTGTTGGCCTTGTACTTCTGTTAGGTTTGTTCAGTATTGAGGCAGTTGAGTCTCTTACCTTCCCAGCCATGTTTGGGGCCATTCAAATGACATTCTGATTAAATGAGAACAGTACCTTCTGTCCTGCTGTTTTGTTGTTAAGTGGGCTATATTTGGTACAACCCTTTTTGTGCTTCCAGTATCTTCATGACTTTTTTTTTTAATGTAGGCTTTAAAATACTTCCTTTCTCCTCAAAGCTCATGAGAAGCCTGTGGAGGAAAAGTGAGGGCCTGCATTCCATGTCTATCTGTGTCAAGCCGTTGTCTGTACAACTGTACTATCTGATATGTTTACCATGTCCCCTTGAACCAAGCTTCCCAAGCTTCATCTCCCATGCTCTTGGGTTGAATGCTTTCCTAGGTGCTTTGTGCATGAAGACCCAGTGTGTTCTGAAGACAGTTCTGAATTCCAGGGTAAAAGTCATTTGGGAAGCTCAGGTAGGGACCCTGGAGACACACAGATACAGTAATATAGGAATGTAGATAAATGAACATATATAGGTAGTGTGTGTGTGTGTGTGTGTGTGTGTGTGTGTGTGTATGTGTGCGCGCTTAACACAACCTAGAGTCAGCTTGGAAGAGGGGTCTCAGTTTAGAAAAAGCTACCATCAGGTTGGCCTGTAGGCTATTCTCTGGGGCATTTTCTTGATTAATGGTTAATGTGGGAGGACCCAACCAACTGTGGGCAGTGCTACTTCAGGGCAAGTGGTGTTTGGGGATGTATAAAAAAATAGTGGACGTGGGTCTGAGGGTAACCCAGTAAGCAATGTTCCTCCATGCTTCAGTTCCTGCTTTCAAGTTCCTGCCTTGAGTTCCCTCAGTAAAGGATTCTAACCTGTAAGATAAAATAAACTCTCTCCTCCCTAAGTTGGTTTTGGCCAACATCTTATAACAAGCAATAGAAAGCAAACTAAGAAAGAAAATATGTTCAAAGTTCACGTAAGAAACTTTGCAAAGCAGTTCAAAGATTTCTCCCTTTAAGTCCTGAAACTATAATACTGTAATCTGTTGAGCAGTGGCTTCTTTTATAAAATATTATTTTCTGATTACAAATATAAAATTTGGGAAACTAGAAAAAATATTTTAAAATGTATAAAGTACCTATAACCACAACTCTGAAAAAAATATATATATACATACTTTGTTTTAGGTACAAGGTTTTGCTACATAGCCTAGGATTACCTCATACTCACTGTTTAGTCCAGGCTGGCCTCAAATTTGGGACAATACTCCTGCCTCAACATCTCGAGTACTGAGATTAATAGGCATGCACTAGCATGCTTAGCTCATTGTGCACTTTCTTCTAGTATGCTTCCAACAAGTCTTTATACAGATAGTTGAGATGATATTGCATATACTTTACTGTTGTTTCTCAATAGTATACCAACAATTTCCCTTTAAGATTAAAAAAGTTCATTTGTCTATTTCCAAATGACTGTCTGCTAGTTCATTGTTGGCATCTATTTTATGCTATGGTTGCATGTGTTAAAATCTGACCTCCAAGTTTACTCAGACTAGAGGTCAATCATATTTTCTACCATCATCCAGATATTCTCAATTCTCAGAGATATCTATTGGATATATCTATTGGATGTCAGGACAGTGTCTTGCTAGCCCCAACAGTTCCAATCCTGCCAAAAAGCAACTGGGGAGCTTTCTAAAATAATGGTCAGTACCCATTCCCAAAACAAAATGATCAGAATCTCTGAGAGAGGAAGCCCATGCTTCACAAATCTCTGAGTTCCCAGTGAAGTCTAATGGAGTTGGATTTTTTTCTTACTTGTTGGGTGCCTGACACCCAGCTCCCAAACAAACACATGGAGACTTATTCTTATTTATAAATGCCTGGCCTTAGCTTGGCTTGTTTCTAGCCAGCTTTTCTAACTCAAATTATCTTGTTTCTCTTTAACTATGCTTTGCCTCTATATATCTTTCTTTCCTTTTTATTCCGTGGCTTGTTGTGTGGCTGGGTGGCTGGCCCCTGGAGTCCTCCTCTCCTTGCTCCTCAATCTTCTCTTCCCAGATTTATTCTTTCTGGCTGACAGCCCCGCCTATCCTCTCTCCTGCCTACCTATTGGCTTTTCAGCTCTTTATTAGAACTATCAGATGTTTTAGACAGGCAAAGTAACACAGCTTTACAGAGCTAAACAAATACAACATAAAAGAATGCAACACATCTTTGCATCATTAAACAAATATTCCACAGCATAAACAAATGTAACACATCTTAAACTAATATTCCACAACAGCCTAATGCAGGCAGAACTGAGAAAATGCTCCAACCTGTTCTTCCCAGCCCTGCTGCCATTTTCTTAGGTCCAGACCTTCTCTGCTTTCAGTCAGACTGTTTTTTGTTTGTTTGTTTTTTCGAGACAGGGTTTCTTTGTGTAGCTTTGCACCTTTCCTGGAACTCACTCTGTAGTCCAGGCTGGCCTCGAACTCACAGATATCTGCCTGCTTCTGCCTCCTGAGTGCTGGGATTAAAGGCGTGCACCACCACTGCCCGGCCAGTCAAGCTGTTTAAATTACCTCCCTACTCCTCTCCCGCTTCTGCTCTTTTCTTTTGCTAACTTCTCATCCTTCGTATTGCTTCCCAAATTACTGTCCCAAACCATGTCAGATTAAGTCATGGCACTAAGGGGACTGCTCCGCTGCTCCAACTTAGGGCCTTAGCCACAGGGAGGCCTGCTGCTGCCACAGCAAAGCCAACTTTTTTTGCCTTCCCTGGGTCCTCTAGCTACCTTGTTACTTCTCTGAGTGAGCTTTTTGCTTTTGTTCAAGCTGCCTTTGTTCATGCTGTTTCAAGCCTGTAATGAGCCGCTTTTGTAATCCTCAAAGCCCACCATTATCTCATTGATACTTCAAGGCCCACTTCAAATGTCACACTTTTATTCAACCAGTCAACAATTATCTATTGAGTCACCACCATGCACCATCCATTTATTTAGCAATTTCCATTGCGTTCCTACTGTATCTATGTGCTGAGGATACACCAGTGAACAAAACACATAAAAATCCTCTGTTTAGAGTTTACATTTTAGTGAGTGATGGGGTAGGGGTGGGGGAAACCCACAAAACAAAAAGTTCAAGCACACATAAATTCAGACCCAAAACCAAAATCAAGCATGTAAACAAGAAAATGTTACAGAAATATTATGTCAAGAAGTAAAACAGAAAATGACTAGGTGACTGTTTTGACTCGGTGACTGTTTTCAACCAGAATAGCCTCTCTGAGGAGGTGACATCTGTATTGAGATTAAATGACAGGAAGAAAGGGACTAACCATTCAGGGGTGTGTGTGTGTGTGTGTGTGTGTGTGTGTGTGTGAGAGAGAGAGAGAGAGAGAGAGAGAGAGAGAGAGAGAGAGAGAGAGAGAGAGAGAGAGAGGATGCTTAGATAGTGGGAAAGGCCCCTGGGTTGGGTGAAGGAATCGCACCACTTTGTTTATGTGAGAGCAGCTGAAGCACAGGGCTGATGCAAGAGCAGTAGCAGATAAAGTTGGAGTCAGCTCAGGTATGTTTTCCAAGCTGAGGTAAAGACTTGGAATTTGATTCCAAGCGCAGTGACAGAAAGCCTTTGGAGGCTTTTAGAAGGCAAGAGGATTATGTTTGAAGGTTCTGCTGCAATGTTACCTAGTCAACAGACTGAAGAGATGGCAGTAGGAGCAGGGACCAGAAAGGGGCTTTGGTGGTGGTAGTGCTCTTCACCTTCAAGTACTTGCCCAGTTTTGACATAACAAAAAGTAAAAGCTTCCATCACTTTTAGATAAACAGAGAAAATTCTTATTATCGCTTTAGAAGGCCTGGAGAAACTGACTCCTCTCTAGCCTCCTACACTCCTCTTTGCTTCCAGAAGATCTTTCCATTCCCCAAACACACCCTTTCTTCAGGTAGCAGAACCTTTGGACTCGCTGTGGTTATATATTTCTGTATATGGTAAAGTAAATACAACGTTAACATTACCACTTTACCTATTTTAAAGTACAATTTAGGATAGCTCATATGAATGGGATAATGAAATCTGTGGCCTTTGTGTCTGGTTTCTTTCACTTACATAAAGTTTTCAAGGTCCACCCACATTTTCACATATAATAGGTTATCTATTCCTCTTTATGAGTGAATAACATTCCATTGCATACATATGCTACATTTTGTTTCTCCATTCATGATCTGATGAAACACTTGGGCTATTGTGAATAGTGCTAATGTGAACGTCCATATGCAACTGTTCGTTTAAATGCCTGTTTTCAATTCCAATAAGGGTGGGTTATATTTTCTGTGGCTGCCACCAGAAAGCATGACAAACTGTGTATCTTTTTTAAAAGATTATTTTATGTTTAGTTGTGTGTATGCGAATGTGAGTATAGGTGCCCAGAAGAGGGCATTGATACCATGGAGCTAGAGTTACAACAAGTTGTGAACTACCCAATGTGGGTACTGGGAATTGAACTTCCTTCCTCTGCCAGAGCAGTAGGTACTCTCAATCACTGAGCCATCTCTCCAGCCCCCAAACTGGGTGCCTTAAAGCAATAGAAATACTTTCTCTCACAGGTGTGAAGGCTAGAAGCATGAGACTAAAGGGTCAGAAGAGCTGCTCTTGCTGACACTCTGGGATGAGTCCTTACTGTCCTCCTCATAGCTTATGTAGATGACCATTGATCTTTAATGTTCCTTGTCTAGAAGTTGCATTACTCTCATGTCTGCTTCTGTTACCAGATGGCCTTTTCCGTGTGTGACTCAGTCTTTACATGGACTTACCTATTTATCATTGTTTTCAAGGACCCAGTCATTGTTGATTAAAGGCCCCCAATAGTCTAATATGACCCCATATTGACTTAATAATTATATTTGCAACCAAGTTATTTGAAATAAAGTTGCATTCTGAGGTCATGGAGTTAGAACTTCAATATGCCTTTTGGAAGTATACAGTTCATCAGTGACGCCCTGCCAGACACTTCTGTGTAGCCAAATCCTGGCAATTTTACCACAGAATTGCAATGTGGTCTTGAGGTTTCACATTTTGAACAGACCCTCCTAATGGTGCCAACACTACTAGTTTAGGGATAGGGTTGACACCAGATGGCAGGATCTGACATTGGGCCATAGTTTGCAAATAAGACAGGCAAAGCTTTATTAGGACACAAGTCCAACATCACCTGGAACTGGAGGGAGACCACAATGATTAAGAGGAGAGCCATGCTGCTGCTTGTTGGACAAACGAGAGCAGCAACTTTCATATATTTGGTGGGGGATGGGCTAGAATTTGGTAATTGTCCATTAGTCATGGGCACAGTTTCAAGAGATATTTCCTGTCTTGGGCATTGACATCCTAGATTTGTACTTGGTGGGCTAAGGGTCAGGGGGCTCATTCGGGAAGAACTGAGCTGCTAGTGCTGTCATCATGCCACATAAATATTCTTGTTTTATGATAGAAGTGAAAGATTCCCAGCACTTGAGCTGCTGAGAAATCACAAGGGCAGAACAGAAAAAGTCTATCTGCCCCAAGAGTCAATAGGCTGAGTTAACACTGTATTACAGTCTTGGACAAAAAGCTTCTCAATTAGTCAACATGTCCACATGCAGAACTGAGCAGAGTCTGATGCACAGGCTGAGGCAGCAAAGGTAAGAGAAATATATGGAGACAGAATTACCAAGCTTATCATCCCACTCCCATGGGATATATGTGGGCTCTTTTAAGGAATCAGTTTTTTAGCCAAGTGTTTGTGAGTTGACCTAGCCAACTGTTAAAATTCACATTCCAGATGTGTTATCTCCAGCAAGTCTGTGGAAGCTTTTATATTAAAAACATGTATTCAACCTCTGAAATCAGTGCTATTTAGATCAACTAAGAAAATGAAACCAGAGGGCTTAGTTAGATTTGTCTTCAGTGACAGTTCCTTCTTATCTTTGTTTTTATTTGTGTTGCTATCTCAGACCACACTAATTTTAGCTTGGTTCAGTTTTAAGGGGCTCCTCGTCTGTAAACATTCTGGCCTTCTGGCCTCTGACAGAAGAAAGTTGTTGCCAAAGTAGGAAGAAAAAGGCAGAAGAGAATAGACGATAAGTTAATGGCCCTGAGGCTGTTTGCCTTTTGTCCCTATCTGTTTCATCAAGACCAGCTTGTCCTCTCTTGGGCAAGACTTTTCTGGATTTAGCAATGAAACTTGTGGATGCAAGGACATTCCTCAGTCCTTGTAAAACTAGAATGATCTTTTTAACCCCAAGTCACAAATCACAATTTTTAGCAAGGCTGGCTACAAAATATTTTAATTTACTTATTGGTTATGTTACATATTAGATATGTATATATTTACCTCTACATTTAAATAGTTTATTTGGGGTAGAATAATCAAAGTTTTCAAGAAATTAGATTTAATTAGACATTCCAAAATAAAGCTCCAAATTGAAATGATGAGTTAGTTTAAACTGATGTTTTTCATCCATAAATATCCTCTAGTCTGTATAAACTCATCAAATTATCCTTGAGGGGATGTTAAGATTTTTGACTTTGCAGAGTCACTTATACATGGCCAAGGTACTTTTCAGCTATGAGCTTGAAATCATTAGAAGCAGACAGGGCCAGAGAGTTGTAGGAATCAGTCTGCAACCTCTCAAGGTGAAGAAGGAATCTCTTGTCAAGACGAATTTAATTTCATCACAGCAACAACAATGGCCTTCAACTCTTGCTTAGTATTAGAACCACATGAAGAGCTTTAAAGGCTCTGAGCTTCCAATTCATACCAAATCATTCAGACTAGCTAGGACTGGGTTTGGGCATTTGCTGTCTCTTTTAAGCTCTGCAGGTGGTACAAATGAACAGCAATCATTGAGAATTGCTGCAAAGTCTCCTGTTCTTTCACTGAACGGTGTTTCTTATGAATTGGCCATTTTCTTCACCAAGTCTTCTTTCTCATATTTGTTTCTTGTTTGTACAATGACCTTTACTGACCTGCAACCATGTCTAATCGATTGCAGGTAGTAATTATACTAGCCACATCTGTTCTTGAAAGGCTTTGCCAAGCTTTATTGACTCTATTATTTTACTCTTTCACAGAATGTATTCTTAACAATGTCCACATGGAGTTAGCCTGTGATGATGTTGCTTCCTATTGTTACTGTCTCTGGAGAATAATATTAAATCTCTGGCAGAATCTATACTACGTGTTCCTCTTTGAACTCTTTGAACAGGAAATCTAGGTATAGTGCATATTATTTTCTATTCTGAAATAAATCACATGCCATAAGAGTCATTCATTGGTTTTTACTATTCTCACTAAACCATGCAACCACCACCATTATGTAATTTCGCAACACTTTCGTCACTCCAAAAATCAAAGCAACCCCTCAACCCATCGATAGTTACTCTTTATGGAGTGAGATGGTCTGTGCTCACTAGGTGAGGCAAATGATTTTCTGGTAGTTTAAGTGATTTCTGTTGTTATCTGTTAAGCATGTGTATAAATGTTGCTACATCTTGTGATTTAGTTTTGTCATTTCCAAACGTGAGGAAATCTAAAACTATGGAGTTCAAAGGGAACTTATAGATAGCAGTGAAGTTGCAAGGATTTGGGGGGTCTCTGAGCTCTCTGGTTCCTTACTATCTTTCCAGCTGTCTCTCTGGGTGTCACAGTCTGTTCCTGGCACAGACAAGGTGTGCTTATCGCCAAGGACAAGACACCTGAGTGTCCAAACGCAGCAATACAGTACACAATCTTTATGTAGCCGGGGGCAGGCCCTGCTTCGTATAAAGCCGAAATCTTAGTGCGGGGGTGGTCTGAAAAATGTTGCCCTCACTTCCGACCGGGCCTCTAGGCTCTCGGTTCCTTCGGTCTAGGAACCACTACAGCCTCCACCTCAGCTGCGGGTCTGGGCCCGCTCAGGAGTGCAGGCTTGGGCTGCAGTCTCAACATGCAATCAATCGCCAGCCGGCCTGCTCCTTCTGCCCAAGTCCCGCAGGGCGCGCGCTAATGCACGCGCGTCTCCCAGCCTGCGTGCGCACGGGAAGCTCGGGGAGCACGCGCCCCGCGCGCCCCGCCTCCCTTGGCCCCGCCTCCTCCCCCTCCCGCGCGCCCGCCCCGCCGCCCGCCGCCACTGCCGCCACCGGAGCTCTGTAGTATGGCATCGAGGAGAATGGAGACCAAACCTGTGATAACCTGTCTCAAAACCCTCCTCATCATCTACTCCTTCGTCTTCTGGGTGAGTGCCCACGCCTGGCTGCTGGCCGGACCACGGTCCATCAGACCGTGTGATGATGCTCTTAGAAAGAAAGGTGGAAGGAAAACCCAAACCCCAAACCCAGTCTTAGCCAGTGGATAAGGAGACAAGCACAGAGTGCTAAGTCTGGGCTGCGGGATGGTAGGGTGCAGGTCTGGGCTGCTGCGACCCTCGATTTTACCTGACGAAAGCTGTAGTGATCTACGTGGTGGCTGGCGGTGGTTGCAGATTTTTGACCCTTCCAAAAAAAAAAAAAATTTTTTTTTTCTTTTCTTTCTTTCTTTTTTTTTAATGCATTGATTTCTTAAGCTCCCAGAACAGGGTCAAGCCCCTGGGGAAAGTTGTGGATTCGCTTGTTTTCTCTTCTGGACTCCTCTCTCTACCTTAACAGCCAGTTTGGGAGGCCTGTTGGATCTAACCTGTGGCGGGCTGGGAGCGGGCGCAGGACGGCGGGATCTGATCCCATATTCTGACTTAGTCCCAACCCGGTGGGGCTGCGGGAGAGAGTTGACGTGAGCCTGCCTGGACAAGGACGATCAGTCTCCCAAGCGCACTAATGCGGGACAGGCGCCGCCACCGCGTGGAGGCGCATGGAGAGGGTCTTACATAAGCCAGGGGTATCTTTGAGCTTACTCAGCGACTGGGTCTTACGACCCCTTTTTGGTTCCTTTCCACCCTTTTCTGTTTCCATCCGGTCATTGTGTTTACTGAGTGAACCCAAACTGCAGTGCCTAAGAGGAGGACCCCTACCACCTGGTAGCTGCGGTGGTGCCCCAACTCTCTTCCCCACCTAATTGGTACTGCTACTAGTCCTTGAGCTCAATGCAGAAAGGTGACGTCAGTCCTTCAGCTCCGACCGGCGATGGGCTGCGTGGTGCACCTCGCTGAGGGATGCGCCCTTCTGTGCGCAGGAGGAGGGAAAAAAGGGGAGGAGGGGGCTCCGGGCTTATGCCTTACCTCATCCTGTTTGGCAATTCATGGAATCAGTGCAGGGCTGACACTGCAGTGATTCACTTGCAGAGGTGGGTGGTACCTAAAGACCATTCCCAGTTCTTTCTCTCACCACGTAGATGCCCCCCCACTGCCAGATCCCTCTTCCCACCTTAAGACACAGCCACCCTGCAAAGGAATGAATACCTGCCCCCCCCCCATAATCTGGGTCATTCCAGCTTCCAACGCAGTCATTTTGAAATGACTCTTGAAAAAAAAATCTTGCCTTTGGTTGTTTTTTTCTTGCCTTTCCCACCCCAATATTAGGCCTGTTTTTGCTTCAAATGTGGAACACAGTATTGAATGGGGTACCTATATTCAGACTGATGGTAAACTGGATTGTTTGCAATAGCCAAGAGCGGAGCTGAGATTTATTATGTATTGAAAAATACCCCTAATGTGTCTAGGCTTTTCTTTGCCACTGACATTGGTGATACTTCAGGTCTGGAAAACCATGGAGTGTGGCGGCAACACATACTGGGGCTCTGCAATAAGATAAGAGTAGCATGATCGAGACAGCCCACCATGTAAGAGAAACATAGGAGCTGACGTTTTATGGATTGGAAATGACACAGGTTGAATCATCTCAGTAGTGGAATTGTGGGCTAGCTATACATTCAAGGATCTTGTTATGTATGCCTGGAAAAAGCAGTAATGCTTGGTGACTGTCCAACTTCGCAGTAGCCATTGCTGGGAACTGGTTTAGCTCTTTATATATCTCCTTCAATCTGTTTTTGTTTTGCTTTTTGTTGTACACACTTCCTATTTGTTTCTGGAGTAAATAAATCCATGGATGATTGTCTTAGGCTCCTGAAAAAGAAGGTTTATGGTGCATGGGGAGTAAGGAAGGTTGTTTTCTGAGCATCTCTGAAGCCTGGTAAAGAAGGGGTTGTTCCAGGCTTCCACTTTTCATCTGGATTATTTAACTCTTTTTGTTTCACAGTACCCCCACCACCCCCACCACCCACCATCCCCCACCCCCCACCCCTGCGCGCCTCCATGAACCCAATTGCTTACTGACTTCGAAAACATCTTAAATGATCCCTGTGTTGTATGCCTTCTGAAAGTTCTTCATGCTGGCATTTAATTTTATATTTTGTACTTTCAAGATTTTCATATTCTTAAGTATTTACCCAGAGTATTTTCAGTAGTTTAAATATGATTTAATGATCATTTCGTACTTTACAATAAAAAGAATGAGCTCTCTCCAGATAATAGGTCATTTTAAAGATGGTTTTCTTAATAAGCCGTAGTCCAAATGCTGAGTTTTTTTTTAACTGTACCTTGAATGCTATTTTAAACAAAGCAGCTTTATTCAGACGTAATTCATATGATATATGTCAGCCATTTAAAGTATGCTGTATAAATATATTATTAACATGTAAATAGTTGACATTTTAGTGTGTTTCTTATCATTTTAGTGTTTTCACGGATACAGCCATTACTACAGTTAATTTTCGATTGTTTCATCATTGAAAATGATGAGAAGAAACCCTGTTCTGTCCTTTAGCTCCCATTTTCTCTCCCACTTGTCCCTCTTCTGGTGCCAGCCCTAGGCAACCATGAATGTACTTTCAATTGCTATAGATTTACTATTCTCAACATTTCATATATGTGAGCTCATGTATTTGCCCTTCTGTGACTGATAGGTTTCAGTTAATGAGAACTTCATGATTCATCCATGTTGTCTGTGTGTGTCAGTACTTCAGCTTTATGGTCAAATAGAATTTCATTTTGTGAATATACTATATTTTGTTTACCCATTGATGAATATTTGGGCCATTTGACTCTTATGGATGATGAGGTTATAATGATTTATGTGCTATTTGTTTGTGTGTGTGTGTGTGTGCCTATATTTTCATTTTTCTTGGTTATATACCTGGGGGTCTGTATGAAATTACTAGGTCATATAACACTACGGTTAATTGAAGAATGCCCATACTGTCTTTCAGAGCAAGTGTTCCATTTTATATTTTATATTCCCTTTGACAGTTAGGGTTCCAGTTTCTCCATATGCTTACCAGCATTTGTTACTATCTGGCTATTTAATTGTTACCATCCTTGTGCACTTATATATCTTACTGTGATTCTGCTTTGAATTTCCTTGATGAATGCTAATGTTGAATATTTTAAAATGCTTAATGGTCATTGGTCATCTCTTTGTATACTCATATTCTTTGATCATTTTATTTGGTCTATTTATCTTTTTATTACCACATTATTAACCACTCATATTCTAGGTACAATCTCCTATCAGTATGAAAATTTTGCAAACATTTTTTCCCATTCTGTGGCTTCCCTTCTTCTTAGCTGTCTTTCGAACTGTGAACATCTATGTAAAATATATCTATGTGTATATATTAATGAAGTGCAAATGGATTGGCTTTTCATTTGTTGCATTGTTCATGCTTTTGATCTCATATGGAAGAATCCTTTGCCAAAGATCACAAGAATAACCTGTTAAAAACTGTTTATAAGAGTTATTTCTCAATTCAGTAAATATAATTGATATATTACTATTTTTTGAATACCAAGTACTATGTCTGGCACATGGTAAGTACTCCATTTTTTTTACATTTCTGGAATTAAGCCATGTAATATAGAAAAGGATGACCTTGCACTCTTTTAAGGGGAATGTGGAGAGATGACTAGTCAGAATTATTTCCATCGTGTTCCTAGTGAATTGTTTTAGACTTCTTTTACTTCAATTTAGGTTTAGGAGTAGAAGGTGTTTCATCTTAAAATGGTCATAGGTTAGTAGCATCAAGAAGTACTTTGGCCTGTACCAAACCAGAAGACTACTGTTATGAAAAAGAGATCAATGTTTTTATTTGTATTTTTTGTTTGCAACCACTCTCCCTGGCTGCCATATTTTGCTAAAGTTCTGATTCTCAACAGGGAACAATTTCTGCATATTTGGCCATGTCTAAAGACTTTTTTTTTTGTTACATCTGAGGTGGGTTCCACAGGCATTTAGTGGGTAGAGACCACAGTGTTGCTAAGCAGCTACATGACAGCTGATGACTCCTTTTTGGGGTTGAGCCCTGCCCAATATCTGGCTCAAAGGGTTAATAGTGCCAGTAACCTTTACTGTATTGGAACTGAGCAGTAGAGTGCTGTGAAGAAAAGGAGAGCCGGATGTGAAATTCACTGTATTTACCATACCACAGCATGCTCAACACAATTACCTGTCAGAAGAAAAACATTCTCTATGATGTGCCATAATTGTTTGAAGATTAAAGGTAAGTGACTCTTTACAGATTGTGTTCTAATGGATAGGATGGTGTTCCTTCCAGTTCAATGACGTCACCTGAGTGCTAATAACACATTCTTATTTCCCTTGATTTTTATGTTTTATTTTCAGGTTTGGAGTTAGAGGGGAATAAACACCTAGGAGTAAGTTCTCTTGTGTGTAGTTTAAAGACTAGAAACAGTATTCCATGGTAGTTTACTTGGGAAATATTTATATTCTTAATAAATGAATGAAAACTGAAATTTAGTGATTACTCCTGGCTTAGTTATTTAACACAGCACAGAGGAGTAGAGCTTTCAAAGGGGTACTATTTTCAGTCTATCTGTGGTGGATTAAATGTGTTCTTCCTATTCACATGTTGGTAGATGACCAGGGGTCTTAAAAACAAATGGCTTACAATAAAGACTGTTAAATCATTATATCTTTGTGATTTCTTTTGTCAGATATTTTAATGAATTGTAATTTATCTTAGATTTGCATAAAATATCTCTTGCTCTATATAAAACAAAGGTTCTAATTTTCATGAGAAATGTAATTCAGAAGCAAACAAGAAAACCTTCTAATATGTTACTTATGAGAAAACTGTTTTGTTTTATAATTTTTTATGGACTTTAAGTACTCATCTGCATTTCAAGGTAAGATTTAAGTTGACTACTTCTGAACAGTATTTTGTAGAGAAACATCCTTTGCTTCATTCTAGTGAATATTGGATTTGATTATTTCATTGTATAAGAATGTAATTAGCTTACTAATAGTATTGCTAAATCTTTTTATGGTGAAATACCAGTGATTTCTCTTTTCCTTTGTAAAACATCATTAATCATTTGGGAGTAATTAAAAATAATATTTTTCTCTATTTTCAGCTAGGAACTTTCAGGGATTAGGTTTAATAAAGAGGAGAAAATCTAACATTTACAGTGTTTGAGAAGGACACATATTCCTGCCAAATTTTTTCACATATCAGTTCAGTTCAACGAACATTTATTGAATATCTGTCATATGCCAGATATCATTTATTCTGTAAGATATTATCTGTTCACTGCATGCTGCATTTGACATTTTAGTTGGATTTATCAGTAATAGTCACTTCCAAATTGTTCATTTTTAGGTATTATCTAATTGTTGTCATAGTATAGAAAATGAAAATGTGGTTTCTTTCTTTTTGTATGTGTGATTTTTTTTCAAGACAGGGTTTCTCTGTGTAGTTCTGGTGCCTTTCCTGGAACTCACTTTGTAGACCAGGCTGGCTTCGAACTCACAGAGATCCACCTGCCTCTGCCTCCCAAGTGCTGGGATTAAAGGCGTGTGCCACCACTGCCTGGCAGAAATGTGATTTCTTTGAACTCTTCTTTTTCTCTCAGTTTATCACACATCATTTTGTGTAAGCAGTGGGTTGTGATGAGCTGACTAGGAAAGTCTCTTTATAGTGGAGCCATGTAGTATGGATATTATGAATACTTATTCAAGTTTTTGTTTTCCCTATAGTTAGCAACCACCTTGCTTTTCCCTTTGCTTTTAGTATATTTACTAAAATTCATTTCCATATTCTTTTCAAGAATTATATGTCTTTGTTTAGTGTATTAAAGCACTGCATGTATTCTTTGTGTGGCCTAGTGTGAGGGAGATTTGTCTTACATCATTTTTGGCTTTCAACTTGGACTAATGTTCTCGGGCCTTCTGCTATGCTGAATCCTCAAAGTTCCTAGATGTTTGTTTGTTCTCTTTCTTGATTTTTTTTCTCTTCATTTTGGTAGAGCAAACTTTCAAGTAGTTTTCTTTCTGGAAAAGGGTATATGGGAAGTCATATAGTGAAGCCTTTACAAATTCAGAACTCTTATTTGATGATTAGCTTGAGAGTTTGGCTGAATATATAATTGTAGTTTAGAAAGCATTTACCCTCAAACTTTTATCTACTTTCTACCAAAGTCGTCTTGTTATTAATGTTGAAAAATTAGATATTGCTATGATTCTTCTTGAATCCTGTTTTCCCCCCTCTGGGAGTTTTTTTTTCTTGCATATTTACAATGCTCTGAAATTTTTCTCTGAAGATATTAGAATTTTTTTTAAGTTTTTCTTTATTTCTTCATTGTTTCTTCCAAACTATTTTGTTTTGGACCATGTTATAATCACAGATGTCTGGGGTTTTTCTGCTAATTGTTTTATATAAGTTTAAGAGGGAGTCATTTAAAACAGATTTGGGAGCTGTTAGTATGAATCTATTCCTATGTTTGTTGGTTGTAAGTTGTGTGGCTTTGTTAGACTAGATGAGCTTTAGGACCAAGATCAAGATTTTTATGCCTTTGATTTTTCTGTTGGTCTGATCATATGACCTACAGAAAAATCCTTTCATTTCTCTCTGAACAAGAAGGTAGGGATACAAGAGAGACACCATGTGCAGTATACAAATATCCATTGCGCTCCTGTCCTGCTTCAGAGACGTTCTGCTTTACTCTCCAGAGAATACATCTCTGAACCTATGGTAGAATGAGAGAAAAACCAGAGATAGGAAGTGCTCTTCAAAACGTGTTTTACCAGCTCCTCCTTATTTCATCCTCCTCTAAGTCAGCTGTCTATGTCTTCTGGAGTGTAAATACTTTATTCTAGGCTTTTCCAAAGCTACTGCCATAGTTTTTGTTAGCCCTCAGGATATTAATATGGCTGTCTTTTCCACTCTCTTTATTATTGTGGTTTTTAAAAAAGATCCCTTTAGTGTCATGTCTGTGGAATTTTGGGAGTTAGCCAAGATAAATGGATGTGTTCAATCCATCATCTTTAACTAGAAATCCTTTCTATCTGTATCTCTACTTTGCATGCTTTTAAATAAGCAGTTGATTCTGAGTGATTGTATAGAAAATCTAAAATGGTAATAGTTGGATTATCATAGTAAGTATTGGTATAAACACACACACACACACACACACACACACACACACACACACACACAGAGTTAAACTGAACCTAGAGTTTTAGGCATGCTAGGCAAGCACTTTATCCTATTAATGTATTTTGAAAAAGAAAACCTTTTGGATGACAAGGAAAATATTCTGTGTTGGGATAGGCTTACTAAAGCAATCCTCTAAAAAGTCCTCTGGTTATCAGGGACAGAACAAATAGGGATGAAGCCCTGAAGGTTTCTGGTATTTTGTCTCATGGGTCATTTCTTCCCACTAGGAAACGACTCAATGTGGTGTTTTCTGACTTAATTCAGACTCTACTTGACTAAATTAATGTGCTTGCATAAGAGTTTAGCATATGATATGTGTGTGTGGTTGGAGACTTGATGTTAAATCACTATTTTTATGCTATTATGGTTATGGGGCATGCATATGATAATCTGGAATCTTCTCTTTTTTAGTCAACTTATTTCCCATATACATTGTTAAGTTAGGACATGCGTATTATCTTCTATACCATTTTGGGGAACATTAAACCATTTTTACCTAGCAGCTGCTTAGAAACTAGCTGAATTTTTATCAAAACCAAATGAAATTCATTTCATTTTAATCCCAGCAAGAGTTATTGATTTGACCTCACTGTGTGATACATTATGATGACTCATTGGCTCTTCAGCATTATATCCTGTTTTAAGTAAGTATCCCAGAAGGTGCTGAGAACTGGAAGTCATTTGTGACTGTTTCTTTGTTTAAACACATTAAACCCTTGAGATCGATGACTAATGTACTGCCAAACCAACTGGAAATACACTTTAAAAATATATTCTTAAATTTTTCTCCTTTGATTCCATTACAGCAGTTTCTGATATGAGTTATCATCTCATGGTAGAAAGCAGATCACTGGACTGATGTGTAAATTCCTGCTGTGACAGAATGCTTTTCATTCTTGGCAAAGCATTTTATTCTCTTTTATATAGTGCTTTAATATTCATCAAGAAAAGGATGAAGGAGAGGGGAAATAGAAGAGGAGTTTTTCCTTTTTATTGTTTTCCATTTGGTTTTTTGATCAGTTGAATATGTAAGCATTTTAAACAATCTAATGATAAAATCAAGGATCCTATTATGCCTTGAAATATTTTCTGTAATGATTTTAGAAGGTGAGTATTTCCCATCATCATCTATTTTATTTTAGGAGAAGTTTGTAGGTGTCCATATTGAGATGATTGGTTGGGTCTGGAATAGATACTAATTGAACAAACTTAAATCGGTGACTCTTAACACATTTTGTCAACCAGAAGACTTGCCTTAAGTTTCCCTAAAATAAATGTCTAAACTACATCCTAAGACATCATGATTCGGTTGGTCCAGATGGGGTTCCAGCATTAATAGTTTAAAAATAAGTGCCTAGAGATCCAACTGTGCAGTTGGGATTGGATTGGAAACCCCTGATCCTGAGAACACATAGTAGCTAACAGCAGGCCATTTCGTCTTGAGTCTCCTGCACTTGGAGGTAGCTAGAAAGTATCCAGAATGGATTCACTAATTGAATCTTCTTTGTCTGGGGCAAGATCTACAGTGCCTCCCCCAAAACTAAAATAGCTTTGTCATCCTTGAGAGACCATGCTTGTCATTGCTAAATAAATCGATGCTTAGCTAGTCATCAAGGGTCTTCTTTTGGGCATTTATTTAATTATTGGGGTAGGGGTGCATCACAGTTTGTAAATGGAAGTAACAAAACAACTTGCACAGGTGACTTCTCTTCCATCATGTAGGTTCTTGGGATCAAATTCAATTATTTATTCTTGGCAGCAAGTGCCTTTATCTGCTGAGCCATTTTCCTTTCTTTCTTTTTTTTTTTTGTTTGTTTTTTTTTTTGTTGTTGTTTTTTCAAGACAGTGTTTCTCTGTGTAGTTTTGGTGCCTGTCCTGGATCTCACTCTGTAGACCAGGCTGGCCTCAGACTCACAGAGATCCTCCTGTCTCTGCCTCCTGAGTGCTGGGATTAAAGGCATGTGCCACTGCCGCCCAGCTCTAGATATTACATTTTCCTTTACAAGCTCATGAATATCATGTGATCACCAACACTTGGCTATGGTGGGTAAGCATAGATATTCTAAACTCTAAAGAGAGAACAGAGACTCAAAGAGATTATGTGATTCACTTGATGTTATAAAGCACATGTCCAAAGTCCAAATAAAGACTTCACATAAATATAGTTTGAAATCCCCTTCAATAGAAGGTAATAGTCAAAAGAATTACAAATGAGTGATAAGTAGAATATGAAAAAGAAATTAGGAATGGGGAATGCTTAAAAAAGCTTCATCAGAGCTGGAACTTGAACCCAAGCAGAGACGGGGAATATAGATTTCCATTCAGTCTCAGTTTTAGGAAATGTTGGGTTCACTTTCAATCCAACGAAGTCATTGTCCAATCACTGGAAACAATAAACTCTCAAATGGTGTCTGTGGGCCAAGTTCTAGCTCTGTATTCTTGAGGATGAAGTACCAACTATCATTTTTAACAGAAACGATTTTCATTCACACAAATATACTAACAGTAAAATGCTAACATGATTTTAGTCAATCAGTAATTAAAAAATAATTTTTGATTACATGTATTTATTTACTTACTTTGGATTGGGGAGACATGGTTTCACTGTCCTGAAACCCCACTGGGCTGGCTTCAAACTTGTGTCTCCAAAGTGCTGGGATTACAGAAGCAAGTCACCATGTACCACTATTATTTATGATTTATCTTTCAAATGCAGAAGTACAAAACATTAAGATAGAAAAATACAAAATTATCTTTTTTTTTGGCTATACTTGTCATATACGAAAACTTCCAGAGAGTCTAGTAAAAAGCTAAGAATTTGATATGCTGGCTAGATATAAGGTAAGGATAAAATATTAGCTGCCTTTCATTAGTACATCATACAAACCTTAAAAGAGGAAAATAGTTCATTTGCAATACCATCAAGAATCATGACTATTGCAGAATAAAGTTAATAGGAAATGCAAAGAAGTCTCTGATATGATGGAATGGAACAGAAATTTCACGGAAAACAAGACCTCAACAGATTGAAAGACACTTACCTATATATTCTTGAGTTGGGAGATGTAATATCATAAAATTACCAGTTTTCTAAAGATTTGTTTTTAATAAATAAATAATATATATATATATATATATATATATATATTTTCATATACAATCCTGGTAGAATTTTGGAAGAGGGGGCAGTGCTTGATTAAATTATATTGTTTATGTAGGAAACAAATAACTGAGAAATTTAGAGAAAATTGGGAAGTGTGTCCCTCACATGTTAATGGAATATACTGTTTGGGGGGATACAAAGACAGACCTATATAATCCTGGCGTTCCTGGCGTTCATGCCTTGTGCCACCCCTGTTTCAGTGTCAGGAAGGTGGAAGACCTATGACTAACTTCTCATAGAATGTAATAAAGGTGATCACATGTGCCATACAATTAGACTATGTAGAAGTTTTACAGTCAGCCTTCCTGAGAGGCTCTGTCTCTTTCTGGCTTTGAAAACTTTGGCTGCCTTCTGGACAGGGCCAGAAAGTAAGGAACTCTGCCTTGACAACCAGCAAGAAAAGGAAGCCTCCAGTTCGGGAATATGTGAGCCACTGCCAAGAACTGGGTGACCTTGGAAACAGATTCTTCCACCCACTTGAGCCTCCCATGAGACTGCAGCCCGACCTGAGGCTTTAATGGACGTTTTGTAAAGCCAAAGGCAGATGGTATCACTTAGACTAAAGACCCCACAAAATCTGTGGAATAATAAATGTATTTTGTTTCCAGCATCTATATTTTGGCATTGTTAATATTATTATGAAATTAATATTATTATGACACAACTAGAAAGTCACTAATCAATTCAGTATCATGTTGGTTTAGAGAAAGGTAAATAAATTAATAGGACACTGAGGAGTCCAGAAATAAGGACGTGTGTATATTGCTTAATAAATGAAACAGTATGTTCTTTCTAGTAGGAGAAAGCTAGTTTTAAATGCTGCTAGTGCTACACAAAATTTTCAGTTAGTTTAAATATTCAAATATAAAATAAAGCAAAATTACATTTTCATATATTTAATATAAAAATATTTTTATATAGAAGTAATAGGTAGAGCCAGGCTTGTTGGCGCACGCCTTTAATCCCAGCACTCAGGAGGCAGAGGCAGGTGGATCTCTGTGAGTTCGAGGCCAGCCTGGTTTATAGAACGAGTTCCAGGACAGCCAGGGCTGTTACACAGAGAAACCCTGTCTTGAAAAACAAACAAGCAAACAAGTCATAGGTATCATATAGGTGTGAGAGAGATAGCTTACTAAATTAGACACTCTAAAATATTGATTTATTTGGTTACCAATTTTTTAAAGTATGGAACAAAAGTTGTAATAAAGTCAACTAAATTGTGGTGAGGTAAAAAAACTTGTGTCGAGTTTAGACCTCACACAAAAGCTCTAATTCACCTTCTAATTTAAGATGTTTTCCATATAGACCAATGACTAAGTTTTCTGACCAGCACTAAGTATACTTGAGGAATTGCTATTTTAGAGAAACAGTTGGCACGGCTTCTCTGTACAGGGCCAACAGTAAATATTTTCGGTTTCATGAGCCATGCATCTAATTAGCACCAGCAATGTTAAATGAGGCCTGTGCAGCATAGATGATAGTGTAGATAAGTGAGTAAGGCTCCATCCCAAACGAATTGTATTTACCAAACTAGATGGCCAGCCAGACTTGACTGAAATTGATTGACTCCTGCTCTATAGGATACAGATATAAGGGAGGTCCAATCCTTACCTTCAATAATAATTGTAATGTAAATTTTACTATGGGCCTGTGGGAGTGGGAATGAAGCAAGCCTCACATTTTCTACCTTGAAAAGGCTACTTAATCCCTGTCCAACCAAGTAACCACTAAATTACTTCAGATGTGAATATTCCAAAGTAAAATTCTTTGTAAAAAAAAAAAAGCGTGCTAGAAAATGTAAAATTCACATTAGATTTTGAAGATTTAGTATAAAATGCAAAGCATCTCATTTTGTATTAATTGCATATAGAATTGGTAATATTTTAGATATATTGGCTTAAGAAAAATTTATTAGTACAATTAATTTCATATGTTTCTTTTTTACTTGAGTGTCATTCAAATATTTAAAGTTATAAATGTGAGCTGGGTGTGGTGGTTTGTTTCTCTAATCCCTGCATTCGTGAGATCGAAGCAGGATTGCTATGAATACAAGGCCAACCTAGGCTACACAGGGAGTTCCAGGCCAACATGGGCTACAATGTGAGACCCTGTCTTAAACACATACAGCTTGCCACTCTTTATCTCTTTTGGATAGCACTGAGCTAGAAGCGGTATAGATGTACTCCTGTTTGTTGGAACAAGAATGAGTTTGGTTGTACTAAAGAAAAAGGTGTGTGGTAGATCAGTTAGGCATAGGCTTTATTATGGGTCAACTAGGACTGTTTGGCTGGCACAAGGGAGACTCATCAATAGTTTGGAACACGTAGATGAGAGCTACCCTTTATTGGTCTAGCCTGGAAGTAGGAAGTTGTAATACAAAGGCAAGAGGAAGTGAAACTAGGTTACCTAGCTCGGAACTGAGGTCTAATGTAGGGGGACAAGAACGAGCAGTGGAGGACTGCAAGCGACTTCTTTAGAATATGGCAAGGACATTGTAAGAATGAATGCCAATATTCTGTGCTTAATGAACCTGGCTGATGTTGATACCCTCATGACAGTGCACACCCTAAGGGGCTGTTTTGAGATTGATAGGCTGTGCTATATTTTGTCTATGCTTAGTTTGAAAGAGCAGTAACTTTGAAGGTAGGTTGAATCGCAGAAGTTTGCTGTTTTTTTTCTGGCTGATACTGGTGAAGTTCTTTGTTTTGGCCGTTTCTGTACTGTGTGGCACTCCTCACCTCCCACCCTCCATGGTCACAGTTCATTGACTATTTGTACGTTGGCTGGTCAGTGGAACGTTTGATTGGGCAAGCAGAACAGAACAGCTCTTTTTATGCTTTTGAATGTGCAATAGAATAGAGAAAGCTTTGCTGATGTTGGGCAGGAGGCAGAAACCCAGGGCAAGGTAATAGCAGACATATGCATGCTGGAGAGCTAGAATGGACCCCATGAAGTCCCAATCAGTAACTCATGTAGGTTCCTGGACAGCCCAGGCATTTTCCTTCCAGCCTGGAAATAGCTTTTCACTTTTCTGGGGAGGCCTGTCCAACTTGGTTGGGAGTGACTCCTGGGCTCCTCAGCTCCTCTTGTCTTCAATTTCTTGTTTGACCAGGAAAGGTGATGCTTGAAGTGGTTAGAAAGACAGGGGTGAAATTACAAAAGCATTACAAGAGCAACGTGAGGTTGTCAGACAAGGTTGGGGAAAGCCCATAAGGTCATTTAAGAGCCATGAGATAGTAAAGTTATCCTTTGCAAATGTGTGGTACGCCCAGAATTCTAAGCACAGTTAATGCTACGTTGCTCGCTGATAATAGGTGTAGCTAAGTATTGCGCCACCAGTGCTAAAGGAAGCCTGTGTTTCCAGTAAGTCCTGTCTAAGGAATAAAGGTCCTCCTTCATGTAGCAAATTATTTAAACAAGTTACTTATTAAGCTCCTTAATAGCAGCTGCTCTTTTTGAGAATTGAGCTTTGCAGCTCTTTGAGTTTGTATTCTTCAAAGATGTTTCAAAGACAAACAAGTAACTGCTTTGTGTGGTGTATTTTTCAAAATATAAAGGCCTAGAATGCAGTGGGATTACCCACCCTGACGGGTTTATAAACAGTTTCAAAAGGGCAGCTTTGAGTGGTGTCTCCAAGGCTCCTTGCACTTGAGGGTGGCCGGTGGTAGAAGGGACCTCCTTAAAGTCTATATGACCAATGGATAAGAAATGCACTTCTCCATGCTTTCAGGAACCCAGGTCAGCGTCTGAGATGTGGGAAGTGACTCTGAATGAGGAGCATCTCAAATATCTTTTAGACAAATATAGGGGTTTGTAAATGAATACTCTGTTTAAGAAGCTATTCAAATGAGGTGTCTAAATGAACAGCATGTGATACAATTTGCCAATGTTATAAAAAAAAATAAGTGCATGGAACAATTACTGAAGAGGTCTCGACACAAAATGTTAGCAGTTATGGTTAAGAGGCAGAAGAATTTTAAATATATATCGTCTTATTTATCATGGAGCAGTTCATCAACCCAGTCTGCTTTTGTTTTTGGTTAAGTTAATGCAGATCAAAACCAAATTTAACTTGAATATTTAATACTTCTTCAAAATTAATGCAAATGTCTGTTCCTATTGTGCATTAATTTTTTGTGTTAGAAATCATGTAATTGCTTGTTTGTCTACCAACTAGCGGTATCAGATCTTATCATTATGCTGTTTTTGGCTTAAGCAATTAGTTCTTAAAGAATATGAAAAAATTTACAGTTGATGTCCTATTCTTTCTTAAATACAGTTCATCAGTTGAGTCCATTTTTGCATATTTAATCATATGTATATCCATAATTACTATTAAAGTATTATTTTTATATCTTTTAAACTCCACATGAGTGAATTATTCTAAGTGTATCATCTTGAAACTTGTCATTTTCTGGTGTGTTTCCATGTTGGTAGATGTGGCTCAACCATAGGGGTTTTTAAACTAGGCCTCATGGGCCAAATTTACAGCCTCCTCTTTTCGGAAACAATCTTTGTGTATCGTCTACAAATGCTTTCACACCATAACAGTTACCACCGAAGACTGTTGCAGGGGAGGCTGAACACACACCTTAGCACATCCTACTTCAATAATGTGATCTTTGGCTGATTAACAGGAGAATATATTCACATTGTGTTGACTTTACATATATGTAGGGACCTTGACCTCGCAAGAGATCAGCAATCTGAAAGCTTTTAGACTTTTAAAACAAATACCAATAAATATATGAATAAATGATGGAATAAAGAGATCTAGACAAGTGACAGTGAGTTCTAGTGATGTCATTAGGAGACATATGGGGGTGTAAAGAGAGTGGAAGATAAGGGTTATTTCACTAAGTTTATTTGTATGAGTCCATTGTGGCATCAATTCCCAATCTCTAGTGATTAGGGGTTATTTCTTATCCTGGTATGAGGATACATCCCCCCAAAGTAATCTTTATAGTTTGCTACCTGTACAAAGAGGCAGACAGTTCTTCTGAAGCTACAGTTTCTCAGATGTTTCGAGATTGAAATGATCAGTATAATCAGTGGGCATCTTTGGGATGGTACGGTCTCTACTCCTTCACTGTGTGCTATGGAAAACCTAAAATATTTACTATCTGTCCCTTTACAGAAGTCTGCCAAGTCCTAATTCTTTCTTTGTGTAGATATGCCATTGTTTATTCATTCTTCTCTCCATTATTTATAAGAAGTCATGTTTTGGTGAAATTTTAGATACACACACACGCAAACACACATGTATGTGTATACTGTGTATCTCCTTATTGTGTGAGTTGAGGATCTTCAAAATAATATATTGAACATTAACATTAACCAACTCAACTTTTATGCATCTTGGTCCTATTTTTCACAGTTAGAAATAGTGAATCCAAGATAGATACTGCCCTGTTAGCTTCTAGGTATTTTATTTAGCCATTTGGAAGGACACAGTATCTTATTGTTATTTCGATTGTTTTTGTCACCAAGTAGACAATTACCACTTGAAGGGAGAAGAGGGCTGTTTTGTCCGTAAGGAGCAAACAGGAGAATCATGACTGGTCCTGGCAGCAACAAGGAAATATCTGCTGTATGCAGTTCACTGGATTTAGATCAAGGTGATATTATTGGTCTGAATCAACGTTACTACTGTATGATTATTAAGCATTTAGGAATGTCAAGGATAGGGTTGACCATCACACATGTATTATCTTGTTTACTCCTCATACCAACCTGCTGAGGTGGTAATTACTGCTCCTCATTTTGAGAGGAGCCCCCTGAGGTCCAGAGTGTGGCCCACAGTGATGTTTGAAATGGGGTTTTGGTGTAGACTTTTTTACCCCAACTGGGCCTAGTGCCCTGTGTCCAGGAGCACATTTCTCCAGGGAAAGCCTTTGGAGGTGGCTAGAGGGTACTCAGAGAATCCTTCCTACTCACCAGTTCTTAGTCACCAGTTCTTTTCCCTGCCGCCTTGGCTCCTATGAGCTGCCCACAGCTTCCTTCACAAGAGAGGATCCTCCGATTTCCAGAATGGTCCAAGTTTACAGTTCTAGTGACTAATTATTTTGATTTATGTTTCGTAGAAATATTCTATCTTTTTCTGTCCTTTTAGCTCTAAGCTTTAGTTTTCCTAATGAGAATAATAATGCAGGACAGATTGGGATACAGGCTAAGGGACTCTAATAGCAGCAACTGAGCAATAGCTACTGGGTCTCTTTCAAAAGTTTGAATCTATGATGGACCTTTCTTTTTCCTTTTTAGTTCATGGCTGATGTAGGTAGGTAAGACGTAAGAAGTCCTGAGAATTTCTATGCGGCTAGACGATATTCTCACTCTGTCATTTAAGATCAAATTATCTTATGCCTAAAAGATTCTAAATTGTTGCCCCAAAGTACATGAATATTATTTATCCTGCTGCTATGAAATATGGTACACATGTGAACTTGATTACTATGGCAACAAGCCCCAGACCACTTTGAACAAGCCAGAAGCCAAAGCATTAAAAACTGCTAGAAATGCAACTTTTCCCTCTGTCTTTGCCCTGAAGAATGCTAAAAGCATTGGGAACCACCAGACATTTTTCTTTGGGGCTGACACTAGCTAAACACTTATCTATTCCGCACATGGACACATAGATAAGGCTCATTTGCACAGTTGCCAACTCGGGGTTTGTCAGTTTATGTGATCTCGTTTCCTCTCCCTGAATCTGCTTTTAGGGGGGAAAATCTGACCATTCATAACTTCTGTCAATATTGATGGGAATTTTTGCCAGTATAAAGTTAATTAACTATGTTATCTCTGGTGAGAAGAATGTAAGGCACTACAGAACATTGAAGAAAGTCTAGTTCAAAAACAGAAATTTCCCAAGGCTGTTGAAGTCTAGTTTAAAAAAAAGACATTTGTAGATAGCGCTTTCCATTTTCTGCTTTTAAGAGCAACTCTACAGTAGCAACAATGATAATAATTCATGATGCTTTATAAACACAAAGCTTGATAGTATGAATTATTCTTTAAAATATTAGTAATGTAAATATGTTCACAGAAAACTGGGACACCACCCTCCTTCTCCAGTTCCCACTTCATAGATGGTAAAAGGAACTTCTGAAGACCTTAGGGCTTGTCAGCTTGGGCCTAGCTTCAACAGATCTGGCTTGAGTCAAAAGTTCCTGTGTAACCATGGAAATATATATATATATATATATATATATATATATATATATATATATATATATATCCTTTGTGCTTGGATCCCCTGACTTCTCTCTACATCAAGTCTCTGTAATTGTAATATGGATTTTGGAATATTTGTATTTTTTTTTAAAAAAAATCTATCTGTAGGGCCAGCTGAATGGCTCATCTGGTAAATGATCTGAGGTCAATTCCCAGGACCCATAAGGTAAAAGAGAGCTCACTCTCAAAAGTTGTCCTCTGACTTCCACACTCATGCTTGGCATGTCCCCACCACCACATGAAATAAATACCTGTAAATTAAAGTATTAAAAACTACTTGTCTGTCTCTCTCTCGCTCTTGCTCTCTCAAGATTTGAGAGATTTCAATTAATAGAAATGGCTGTACCTAGTCTTTATTTCTGTCCAAAGTAAATGGACTGAAAGCTTTTTAATCCTTCAGAATTTTATCTGGCAGTGACCTCAGAAAATCTTTGCATCCCACCCCTTCTCACCATCTCATTGCCACTGGCTTTAATTTTTTATTATTCATTTTCATTTATATTGTATAAAGAACATGATATATTGTATAACAATACAATCAGTACTACCAACTTTTCTCTTGAACTATTATAGCAACTTGTGTTCCCTACCCCAGCCCCTCATTTCACTGCTATCTATTCTGTTGTGACTTTTATGCTAAACAAAGCATCTGATTTTTTAAAAAGTCAAAATGAAAAAAAAGCTACTATTTTTATATTACCTATAAAGTTCAAATATTTTTGTGTGCTGACAAATCATTAGGATCCCTACACAGCCTCCCTCTCCTATTTTTAGCTTCCATTCCAGTCACTGTCCCCAGTTCTCTGGTTACTAACTCTTACTAGTCTTCACGATTTCATTCAGTTGTCACAGTCCCTGGGAAGCCATTTTGTAACCTTTTCCTCCCCTGTGGAAGCAGTCTGTTCCTTTGACCTTTGCCCAGCTATTATATTGCTCTTGTTGTATAGTAATCATTTGTTTGCTTACCTGTCAGCCTTCCTCATTCATTCTCTGCTCTTATGCAGGAGATTTGCTCAGTGCCTGCTAAATGCTAAGTGCTGGGATTCAACTGAACAAAATGAGCAAGATGATCCCTTGCAAAGGGGAGAAATAGACAGTAAACAAGAAAGTAAAGAAGATAATTTCAAGCAGTGATAAGTGCTCTAAATGAATAGTTCAAGAAGTGATGGTATAGTGTTCTACTTAATAGAGATATCATGAAAGGTCTCTCTCTCTAAGGACGTGGCATTTAGGATGAGGGGTGAGGAGGCTCAGAATGGAGATTTAGATGTTTCAGAATCCTATGTGATTTTTGTTATTTGCTGTCCATTGTTAAGCTGATTACTCCAGTTATCTGCACTGAAGCAAGTAATTTAGAAGTCAATTTATGGTTTGAATTGCTATTACTTGACTGCTATTGACAGCTGGGCTAGATTTGCCCTCCGAAAGATTAATTCTTGTAACATGCAAAACAAAACAGAACACATGAACCTAATTTTGGGTAATTGGTATCTTGCTTTGTAATAGCAAGAAAAACATTTTGCCATGAAATAGAGTTGTCACTCGATGATTGTTTATGGCTAATGTTTTTCATTTGTAGATCTGGCCCACATGGAGGCTTATGTACACAATCTTAAGTCTCTCAAATCCACCTTGCCTGTTTGCCATCTGAAATTGCTTATTAAGCATCAGTTCAGGCTTTAATTATTCTAAACCCATTGTCAATTGAATCTTTTCCGTATATTGATTTTTTAATACTACCAGCTCTAGAGTTAATCTGTTATGTGACACTGATCAAATTGCTTTGAAATTATGAACTTGTGCAGGAAAAGCACATTGTGAACTTGACCACCAAAAGCACTTCCAATTCTCTTGTGGTCTTTGTTCTCATACCTTCCTAGTAGTGTAGTTAGAATCATCCTGAACACATGGAATTCTGCTTTTCCTAGTGAGTGCTATTCAGCTGTGCATGTGCATGCATCTTGTTTTGTGTCTGAGATGAAGTCTTTATTTTGTGGGAGAAATGTAAAATATTTATGCCTACTTTTAAAACAATTAAAAATCAAGTAATAAAGCAGTTAACTTATTAGTGCTTCTAGAAGCCCTCTAAGTTCCTGTGATATATCCTACTCTTTTCTCTATCTGGTGTTCCATGAGATTCTATGAAGATGTTTTACCTTCTTCTTGACTTTCTCTAGAATTAGACCTTTTGTGAGATCAGACTATTTAGTTTTCATAATGTTCAGATATACGCCAAAGAGGAAGGAAGAACAAAGAAGGAATCAAGAAAAGAAAAGCAAGTGAAAACCCCTGATTTTGAAAGTTATATATATATATATATATATATATATATATATATATATATATATATATATATATCTCGGTGATAATTGTAGGTCTTCACCTGTTCTAGTGGTCTTTCAGTCTAGCAGATGTGGAATAGTATTGTAGTGCTGCTGTTGTCTGTCTTGCTGGTTGATAATGAAGTTTATTTTTCATATCTTTGCTATCCATTCTTATATCAATTTAGGTCCATATTTCATTTTCCCCTAAGAGGCATCTTATTTTTCCATAAGTATTATGATTTGAAAGGTTTTTCAATAAGAAGTTACATTTTTAAGAAAGAATGTTTGAACTGGGCATGGAGGCACACAGCTGTGATCCCAGCTGAGCTGAAAGGATCATAACTTCAAGGCTAGTTTATCAAAACAAACAAATAAACAAACAACCCCCAAACCAAAAAGGACCAGTGATTCCATCATTCTAACTGTGTATACAATGTTTGTTTAAATGCAGCTGTGCTCTGTGTAAACTGCAGTGTCTGTATGGATAGACAACTGTTCATCAGGTCATCATCTGGCTCTGCTTATTTGCCTATAGCTGAACCTCATAACCTGGAGTGTTGGCCTGTGCATGTCTATGTAAAGTCCTAAAAGTGCCAAATGTGCTGCCTTCTACTCCATTCAGATCTGTTCAGTGGTCCAGAGACCTATCCTGGGATTACGTGGTTTATTCACAATATTTTCAACCACCATTTTGTGTTGCCTTGTCTTCACCTGCAGAATTGGGAGTTGTAGAATATTTGATAAGCAGTAATGCTTTGAATATTTTTGGTCTTGTTTTGAGGGAAGATTATTTCTTTAAATAAATTTCCAAATGTGAAGTTATATAACAGTTTGTTTCTTTAAAACTGGTATGGCATATGTTAAGAAATAAAAAGATCAGATTAGCTATTTACACAGAGTCTGTCTCATATGAGGCCTTATTTAGTAGGCGTGATTGTGGCACAATTAGTTGTTAAGAGTACTATGGATTTTTCTTAATTGGACTCTGCATTGAAATTAGAGGTTAAAAATTTTAAAAGCCAATTTCATGAAAGTATATTTATTAAAAGTCTAATATATACTATCATTCTCTCATCAGTATAGGGGATAGGATCAATTCTTTGAATTTCTCTGTGTTCTGCTGGAACAAATAACCAATCTATGAAGCTACTTGGGAGAGGTAGTCAATGACAGTGATTAATGGTTATAAAATTTATCACCTGAGCTTCGTGACAGCTCTTGGAACAGTGTACTTGAGGCGTTTCCAAACTTGTATGTTCACATTAGCTGGAGAAGAAGCATTGACTACATCTATTGCCTGTATTTGAAGGTGTCCCAAGGGACAGTTAAGCCATCTTCATTCTTCATTTCTTGCCCTTTCTCTGAAACACTAACATAAACATCTACTTTTGTAATTAATGAAAACAACCACAGGTCAGTGTGGCATTTTCACTCTCTCTTAATATTAACTTGATGCTGCTTTATTGTACTAAAGGGTCACATTTAGACATCTGGGTGATTAGCAGAGAAGATGAGGTTTCACATTATAAAACAGAAACTCTACATTTAGCCTATCTCAGAAAGTGCCAAGTTTTATGGCCACAAGTTTCTGGGTTCCCAGTGTATTTTCTAGAGCCAAATGTTTTTCCTGCAAGTATAAAACAGAACTATGTATCTGATGCAAAAAGCAGAGTATATAGTTCTTTCCTAAAGGATAATTTCTGGGACATTGGCTGTTTGGGAGGCTGAATTTGGCTTTGATAGGTAGTAGCAGCTAGTGGTGTGTTGTGAAGCAGATGGGAGCTCATATTTCCATGGCTGAACTGCTTTCTTAGAGTGAGGTTTTCCTTGACCGCTAGCACCGTAAATACAGTTGGGGAGGTGATATTGTATGGATCTTGAAATGGTAAGTGAGTCTGCTTGCTTGATGGGTGTTTTCTTATCCCCATTAAGTCCTTTTCTAGTCAATGTGGAATTTTCTTTCATGGTTCCGGGGTAAGCTTGCTAATGTATCTCTAGAAGAAAATACAGACAATTTAGAAGAAAGGTGGCTGGCAGTTATTCTTGATTTATGTTCTTCTATTTGTGTTATAATGAGAATACACCAATTCTCATATGGTGGGGAAAAGTGAAGTGCACACCAGAGCATTGAGTCTCTGAGAGGTATTTAACTACATGCTAACACTGTTAGCTATGGCTTGCAGTAACTATGGTAATGTTTCGGGTTTTATTTGGGTGGCTTATTGTAGGCCAACTATTAACAGTACTAAAATGATACTCTCTGAAAAAGAAAAAAAAATGTGCATACAAATTGAAAATGTTGTGCTTGCTGGTTTTTTACCCCTCTGAAACTTACCTAGCAATCATGAACTGCTGGAGAAAGAAATTGTACTGGAATAATCCTGCCAAATCCACTATGTAATCTTGGGATTATTTGTGTGGCTCTACATGGTAACTTGAGTATTTCAAAGCATTCCTGATGAAAATAGCCTTCTAACTTGACAAAACCTAGGGCTATTGTGGCACAGTGTTTCAAATGGTAAGAAAAGACTTTTGAGGCAGGGCCTGGAAAGATAGCTCAGTGGTTAAGAGCATTTGTTAAACTTTCAAAGGACACAGGTTTATTTCCGAGTACCCACACGATGCTTCCCAGCCATTTGTATGCAATTCCAATTGCAGGGGATCCAATATTGTGACCTCCATGGTGCATATACGTATATGCTAGAAAACACTTAAACATGAAATTAAGTGAATAAACTTCATAATTTTTTTTAAAGAAAAGCCTTTGGGGACTAATGTTTGCCCTTAGTCCCCTTGTCCTTGGTCTCTGACCCCAGCTGTCATCTTTTCCTAGGCAGCTGAATTCCAAGAACGACTGTCTTATTCAGAGGAAGTGATCATTTGAAATGACCTTCTTTTTTTTTTTTTTTTTTTTTTTTTTTTGGTTTTTCGAGACAGGATTTCTCTGTGTAGCTTTGCGCCTTTCCTGGAACTCACTTGGTAGCCCAGGCTGGCCTCGAACTCACAGATATCCGCCTGGCTCTGCCTCCCAAGTGCTGGGATTAAAGGCGTGTGCCATCACCGCCCGACCTGAAATGACCTTCTTAAAAAAATAAACTCCAAACAAAATGATTCCAGTTGTTTTCCTGATAAGAGGAAGTGGGCACAAAGTCCCATACCTAACCGAGAAACGATTCATAATAGATGGCTGCCAAGAGATGGAGAAATCAGCTTTCTTCAATGGAGTGACACTGGGTATACTAGCCACACTCCAGGACAGGCCTCATGCTCAGGAATAGTTGTCCAACACAAAAGGGACTTCATCTTTGTGATTTCTTTTGTTATAGCTTGGTGGATTTTTGCCTTTTGGAGATTTTGTTTGTTTGTTTTATTTTCTTGTTGGATTTTTTTTGGTGGGAGTAGAGAGAAAGAACATGAAGTTGGGTCATGGAGGGATTTGGGTGGAGTTGGAGGAGGGGAAATATGATCAAAATATATTGTATGAATTTTTTAAAAATTAAAGAAATATCATTAAGTTAACATCCATTTTTTATACTTGAAGTTCACTTAGCAATTTCCCTGCTCTTTCATATATATATAATGTGTGTGCACATGTGCACACATTCTTCAGAATTATGCCTAGTTAGATCTCTATAGAAAGATTAAAGGACATTATGTTTAAAGTCCTCTGTAACATTAGATCTGTTTATTAATTTATTTTTTTTCAAACTCATAATTTACATAAAGTGTGTGTATATGTGTGTGTGTTGTTTCTAATTTTTTGGTAAGATTGTGAGTGATAGCACTTAAATTGATCCCTTCACATTTCATTATTTGCATAGCTAGCTTCCTTGAGGTAGAAATAAGTATGTTTTCAGATGCTGAAAGCTTTAATTGCAGGAGCCTTCTGAAAGAAAGCTTACTAGTATCTTTCTATTAAGTGCATAAGGATATCCCAAGTATAAGATTGTCTCCCCATTGACCAACGTCTTTGAAACTTTCTAATTCACAGATTTTAAAAGTGATAAATTATGTATGACTTCTTAATTATAAGATGAAGTTAGACAATCTTTGCTATTTTAGGTTGTCTATTATGTAGCTCTCACTATTGATGGTATTTGATTCTTTTTCAGACTGTGTATATAAATTAAAGTTAATTATCTAATGTTTTATTGCAAATTAGTAATTTTTCCATTTCTCTTGTAGTTTACAATATAGATGCTGTTTAAACTGCATTGGATGGACAAGGGCATACATACATTCATACATACATACATACATACATACATACATATATTTGTATATATCTGCAATATTAAGGATTACTTAGAAATTAATGACCATTAACCTTCATATAAAGCCTGAAGTAGGCATACTATTAAGATATCATAGCTGGGAATTGTGGTCTGTTTTTGATTCTGCTTTACTCAAAATTTTTTGTGATTCTTTTTTCTACTGACTTCCTGGAAAAAGAAAAACTACTTCATTACGATGTTTTCCTTTCTACATATTGTGAGATTCAACTCCCTAAACTGTGATTAAAATGTATACAACCAGAATATGGCCATACCACCCTGAACTCAGCTGGGCTTGTGTAATCTTGGAAGGTGCACAAGGTTGGGCTTGCTTAGTACTTGGATGGGAGGATTTATACATCCTTGTCTCTGAGGGTTGTTGTTGAGTAAGTTCCTATATTCTATCTTTGTGCTGGCCTTATAAACTGAGTTGGTAAGCATTTCCTTTTATACTATTTTATGGATGTGATTTGTAGCATTGATATTCATTCTTCTATAAATGATAAGTAGATTTCACAAGTAAAGCTATTTAGGCCTAGAGTTTGCTTTGTAAAAAAGTTATTAACTATAAATTCAACCTCTTTAATAGAACAATTCATGTTATCTACATTTTTGTCAGTATGGTATGGTCATTTCTGTCTTTCAAGGAATTAGTTCATTTTATTTATAATAGGTTATTAGATTTATGAGCATAAAGTGTTGACTAACCTAAAATCTTGTGATTATGATTTCAACATCTGTAGAATCTATTGTAAATTGCCTTAATCCTCATATTGATAATTTGTATCTTCTCTCTTACAGATTATGATGAGGACACTTCAAATGCACACTTTGCTATTTTCATTTAACAGTTTCTCCTGTAAATTATAAATTATTTCATATTGCATCTAAAGATAGATCTTCATTATTTTTTATACAAGCATCTCTCCGTCATGTGGCTGTATTATAATGACTATTATCCAATGACTATTATTCATTTTATGAACAATTTTGGTAGTTTCCAATATTTTATCATTTCAAATGAATTTTTAGTGAATAATTTTGAATATCTACATTTTCATATTGAGGATATTTCCTTAATATAGCTACTTTCTAAAACACAGTTTATTCATCATGTGTGTGTGTCTGTGTGTGTGTGTGTGTGTATGTTTGTGTGTGTGTGTGTGTGTGTGTGTGTGTGTGTGTGTGCATGCATGTTTTGCAGTTGCCTGCAGAGACCAAAAGAGGGCATGAGATTCCCTGGAGCTGAAGTTTCTTGAGTCACCGTGTGGGTGTTAGGAACCCAACTCTGGTCCCCTAAAGAGCAGTACAGGCTCTTAACCACTGAGGCATCTCTCCAGCTCCTTGTATGAAGATTCCTGAGAGAAACAGCTCTTTATGTCCCTTAGATTCCTTGAAGAATTTTTTATTTGTATCAGAAAATAGAAGGTTCCTCCCATAATTCTGAGTAAAGGAAAAACCAAGTTTGTACGGGGCTATAAATAGGATTCTTGTGGTATTCTTCCTAATATCTATAATTTTCCCTTTGAGTATTAGATTTTTAAATTATTTTCTCCTCCTTTTAATCATCACTTTTCATATAATTCTCTTACATTCTGAAATGTTCTCAGTTGTAGCTTGACCTGAGATTTGCTTACAGTTAGCAACATTTTGGTTTTTTTTTCTTATCTTGTCAAATAAAAAAAATAACAGCAGCAATGCTACATTATTGAGATATTGGCAAGTGTAGACTATCACTCTTTGTGGTACCACATGTGCAGACAGAAACTCGGTGTAAGGGAAAAAGACAGCTGTGAAAAGTTCTCCAGTAGGGTGGAAAATCAAACTGGCTTAAATGGTGTTTGATCTCTAATTGAACTTGGAGTTTCTCAATTATTAAACACAAACCATCAAGTTGGATTTGGTGATCTGAAAGGATGAGTGTTAAGCCTTTCTTAACCTCAGCCTCCCTCAGATGTCTACCCATTTGAAGTTCCCATGAACACATTCTTCTTATCATCTGCTTTGTGTTTGTTTTTGTAACTCTGCAAATCTTTGTGTTCTTCTGAATTTTATCTTATAGATCAAATTTCCACTGGGGTGTTTGCTTCCAACTGCCCTTCTCCCAGGCTCTTTGGTGCCAGACTTCCTTGCAAAATGACAGGTCGCCTGATCTGCACTTCACTGCACTTATTTCCCAAAGTTGTCTTTGATTTACTGTGTGTATCTCAGGGTAAGAGCAGGGAGGTAGTGAGAAGCAATGTCTTCATCTGCAGATAACGGCTTCCTAATCACCCCAACCCTTATCTGCGTGTTAAAACAGACAAGGGGTGTTTTTGTCTGTTAGTGTCAGCTGCTTGCAAACTAAGCATTCTGTGCCATTCAGATGGTTGTGCCTTGGCTTTCTTAATGGTAATGGTCTGTTGGAAGAAGAAGAAAACTCCAGATGGGAGGTCCTATTTGGAAAGCAATAATGAAATCCTACTATACATTATTTTATCTTCTTTACAACATTGATCGATATAGACAGATATCATCGTCTGTTATAGAATATTTTACTTGGTTATCTGTTGATATTTTCAAAGCTTATTTTCAAAGTAGTCGTGAGCAGAAGAGATTTTGTGTCCCCTAAGCAGTTAGCATCAGTGGGACATACGCCCATGCTGGCACTGGTAAATTTCTTGAGGGAGCTTGTGATCTACACCCTTATTACTCAAAGCATGTGCACCATCAGCATTTACTGGGAGCTGGGTAGAAAGGCAGGATCCTCAAACACCACTTCAGACCTCTTGAGTCAGAAGTTAAACTATCTACAACATCCCCAAGGGGAGTGAGCATAGCACAGTGGAGACGGTAAACCTGCTTAGGAATCAGCGAGTCTACATTCTCTCTCTCTCTCTCTCTCTCTCTCTCTCTCTCTCTCTCTCTCTCTCTCTCTCTCTCTCTCTCTCTCTCTCTCTCTCTCTCCCCAACAGCAGTATGTTTCACAATTTTCTAGAGCTTTGTTTTTCTCATTTAAATTGTCAGCTTTTTTTTTTCAGGCACATGGAAAAAGAGTGGAGAGGCCTGAGGTCTAGAGATCCATTGTGAACTCACTCAAGGAGAGCATATACCTAAAGAACTGATGTTGTTGTTACTTTGCTTGGCATGTCTATTAAAGCACATTTTGATGCCTCAAGGCAGGTCATGATTTCTTGAAATGGAATCAATCCTCACTGTTCACAAATTGTGTATTGAGAAGTTGCCTACTTGCTAGAATTTATTTGTATCCTCAAATCACTATTTGCAATGTATTTTTAGTCACTCACAGATATACATAGAGGTGAACAAAAATTGGATCGCCTAATAAACATATATTTGAGTAAGATCAAATAAGGCAGTACTCTGTCTTCTTGTTCTGCCTCTCATTATGTAACACATACTCTTTTCACAGCCTGTGTAGTACCATGGTCTCCATAGTTTTGTTTCTGGCTTTTGCTATTTACAGTAGCCTCCAAGCCTAATGTTAAAGAGCTGTTTATTGTTTCTAAGTCTAAAAGGGTGGTGATATACTTTACAGGGAAAATATGTGTGTTGCATAAGCTTCCTTCAGGCATAAGTGATAATAATAGTGTCTGTGAGGCAATGCCAAGGAACTAACAATATAAACAACATATATTAAATAAAGTATGTTTCAACAGAAACATACATACAGGAAGGCTTGTGTACTGATCACTTAATGTGGTAACCCTAATTCAGCATTTTCCCAAAGAACAATGTTTTCATAGACACTTCAGTATTTGAAGTGACTTTGGAGAACCTAAGTGCTCCAGACAATGACAGGGGACTTTATAGAAAGCAACTGGACTGGAATTTCAACCCACAATCTTTTCCTCCTTGGTGCTTGACATTGAGATGTGCTAGAAGGTTTTGCTTGTATTCTGAGCACAGTGACAAATAAACTTTGGAATTTACAGAAGCACATTTCAGTGTTTGTGGATGTCCTTGTGATAAAGTAGTGTTTCAGGGAGGGTCTTATTGTCCTGTGGATGAAATGACATTCTTACGGGCATGGTATTTGAGACAATTATATTGCTATTGTACTAGAACAACCGGTTTCTAGGTTAAGCCCATTTTTTTAAAACTAGGGATTCATGTTTGGAAGGTTTTACATCAGCTCTTACTATGGTCCACTCTGCACTGGCACCCATTTTTCTGGTACATATTCTACCCCTCCTCTATGTGAAATCTGAGTGCTCCTGTGGGATACTACTACCTTGGAATACAGTTCCAGATGATCTGAGATTTGACCCCAGGCTTGCTGCTATGTTCGACAGCCTCTGACTGCTTAATCCATCTCCCAACTGTGTAATTTTGTACAATCTGTCCCTCCACTTGGTACATCATTTCTTTTTCATGTGTCTGGAGGTGGCCTCCCAGGCTAAGACTGTAAATTGCCTATTGTACTACTGTCGTTTCTTATTGCAGTCCTGCATTAGTCAGTGAGGGCTTTGAGGGACAGGAATGATTTTTTGTTGTTGTTGTTCAGCTTGGTTTCAACAGTCCCTTTTACCTTGTGTAGGAGTGTCTGATTATGACATTGTAGCAGCTGCTTCTAAATTAGAATTTAGGGGTAAGGCTAACTCGAGTAGTAATGAACTTCCTGTATTAGCAGCTTTGCGTCTGTTCCATGGTGTAGAGCATATAAGCATTTACTATTGGACAGTGTAAAAACAGCCGAGGTTGAAGACATTAGCTGTGAAGGCCAGATAAAACAGGGGTAACTTGTTTTCTGTGGCCAATTATTTTCCAGCTAATGATGTGGAGTGTACCAACTGTTAAGATGCCAAGAACATAGAGTAAACTGATGCAGTAAAATCTTAGTCTGCTAATATTCCTCTTCTTGTGTTTGTTTGTTTATTTCAAGACAGGTTCTCAGTGTGTAGCTCTGGCTGGCCCGAAACCATTACAATATGCAAAACTGTAGATGAATGCAAAGTAAACCGTCAGGGTTACGTGACTGGAATGTATGAAAGGCACACACGTGATTCCTGATAGTGGTGTCTTGGGATGAAGGTAGGGTGACGAGATGGAGAGGATTACATAAAGGAAGATGAGGTATTGTCCATGATCTAGTCTCTGTTGAACACTGGATTTGTGTATATGTGTGTGTTAACATAATAAATACAAGTAAACAAGGTCATTGTGAGTAGATTATGCCTCAGAGATTTAAGTTTAATATGATTTATTCAGTTCTCACCACATTTCAAAAGCTCCCTCTCAGGGACTATTAAGGGAGCCCCTACCCCTTTACCCTATTGAGATAATGACTTAATGACATCCATAAGAATTTTGTGTGTTTTGTGTGTGCAGTGGGAAAGAAACAAAATGACCAAATATAAAATGTAATATTAGTGGTGAATTCAAAGACAATAGGTTTTATGAAAATAAGAAAATAATGGGGGTACTACACAAAGAGCTGGCCTTTTTGAGTCAATCGGAGACTGAGGGTATGGAGATGAATTGCAATCAACTGTAATGGCGTCCCATTTTCTGGTGCTTGTATTAGCTTGTCCTACATTTTCTTGGCAGCAGGGAGGAAGCAAAGAGCACTATTCAAAGAAAAGCAACTGTGCAAGGCTTATAAGGAGAATGTTCATCCTATTCTACGTTCCACATCACAGAAAGAAACCCTTGCCTTCTAATTTGATGAGAAATACCCTTTATTGGGAAGTCATTCTCCTTTCTATTTCTTCCAGCAGTACTCGTTCTCTGTTTTTTCAATTTCCTGTCAATCATACATTCTCTTTTCTACTTGAGTCCTTGAAATTGCTTTTTAGTATCAGTTGGTACAAGACAATGTGCATTTATTTTGGTGACAGCTTTTTCTAGTTACCATGCCAGAATGTCTGCCTTTACAATGAGCTGGTTTTAAGGCACTTCAGATTTCTGCTGGTTCCTAGCATCAGCTGCACACAGACAAAATTCTGTCTGGGAATAAACTTTCTCATTATGAATCAGGCACTTTAGTTAAACTCTTGACAGAACCAGAGAACCAGAGAGAAGAACTGGGTATTGTTTGGAGTCCCAGGTCATTAAAGACTATCATGGGGCTCTTCCTGTCTCCGTGGAGATGTGCAGCCATTTTCTTCATAGAACAGCTAACCCATGTATTTTTAGTAGCAGCAGGGGAGGATGGCTATTTGGGTGAGCTATCTACCCAGCTGGAAAACCTAAACATACAAAGGGTCTTAAGTTTCCCTTGATCTTGTTTTCCCCAAATCCTCTATTCCCCCCCAACTCCCCACCCCCCTACCCCCGCCCTGGAGAAGCACACAAAGGGATGGCGCACTTGTGAGCGTCGCCCTCCAGCCTTACTGGCTACAGTTCTCTGCGCCTTTGTGCAGTTTCTTCTATCAGTGGAAGAAGCACATAAGCTCTGCCAGCTGTTTGTCACTTTCAGAGATATTATGCTGTTTCTGTCACGTCTGTCTGGCCAAGCGAAGAGGAGAGTCTTATGATTTGACCAGCTATAAATAGTCTGAGCAGAGGATAATTTCACTTGGCTTTTATGTTTTCCAAACTCCTTCCTTCTTGCTTAGTTGGAATAATTTCTAACTAAATGCAGTGTTTTTTTTTCTTCTGATAAATAGAAAAGCCAGTTTGTACTCTTTCTAATTGCATTTGGGCATGATATCTCCAGATCACATGCAGGATTTGGAGTAAACTTGATTTTTTTTTTTTTGCTTGGGTTTTTTTTTGGAGGGGGGTTTGGGGTTTGGGGGTTTGTTTGTTATGTTTTGTTTAGTTTTTGCTGTTGTTGCTTTAATTTAAATATGCTAGTAATGGTGTTTTTGTTAAAGGCATCTTCCTGATGTAGGTTAACTTGTCCATTTGGGACCAACTTGAACACCATCATCAATGGATTCAGCATCAAGTTGTGCTTTTTGAATTTCCATTCATTGGAGACAGGGAGAAGTGCCCTGAGTAGATCTTTGGTTTGTCATTCCCATATCTCTTTAGCAGAACGTGATTCCCATGAACACCCTAGGAACTGGGTCAGGAATAGTGAGTAGAAAATGCAGAATATGCTATTCTGAAGCAGATTTGGAAACTGGAAGTAAATAATCTATGTAGTTGTTAATTACTAAGGCAAAGATATTTCTCTTTCTGGAAGTGAATGCTGTACAGGACGTGTCATGTAATGAACTCACTATACTTTAGGCATTTCTAATAATAAAAACCTGATTAAATAAGAATGGCAGGTTTCATTCCTGAGGATACAATGATGGAGATGATGGCCCATGCCATAAAATAAGGTGTAGTTATAAGAGAAGCCATAGATTACAAACACTGCAAATCTATCTTAAAATGGTTTCTCTAAAAGAATTTCAGTTTACAAACTGCAGGAGCATTTTATACAAATTGTCCTAAGTATATAGCCTGGTCAGGTCTGTGTATTCTTTAGAAGACAAGGCACCAAAAGTGGTGAATAAATTTAAAAATAGACAGACATGCTAACGAGGAAATGTTATAAAGCAAACACCGTGACATGAATAACAAGAAAAACACAAACTGGAAAAATTATTGATGGCAGACAAATGAGCAATATTCTCAAAAATTAATGCCAGTGAGAAGGCAAAGGATATGAACAGATATTGTACTGAAATGTGTCTGCAAATGCCAATGAACACATGAATAGTACTTAGTATTATATTATTAATCATTAGGAAAATGCAAATCAAAACTACATGATTCTAATGTCTATAATAAACAAAGTGTTTCTAGCAAGGATATGAAAAAATTGGAACCCTTATGCATTGCTGGTGGGAACTCAGAATGGTACAGATGATTTGGAACACAGTCTGGCATTTCTTTAAATGAATGACACAGTTTCCCTGTGCCAACACTTCTACTGTTAGAGACAGATCCAAGAAAATTGAAAACACTTTTATGGGGCTAGAGAGATGGCTCAGCGATTAAGAGCCTGTGCTGTTCTTCCAGAGGACCTGAGTTCAGTTTCTAGCACCCTTGTTGGGTGGCATACCTATAATTCATGTGATCTGAAGCACTCTTCTAGCCTCTGTGGGCACCCACATGCATATGAACATGCACACAGACAAACATATACATATAAGCATGTCTTTTAAAACACTTTTTTTTGGGAGGGAAGAAAGGGTTTATTTGGCTTACATGTTCTGATCATAGTTCATCATAAAAGAAAGTCAGGGCAGGAGCATTAGAAGCCTGTTCTTATCATTTTTTTTCCTTTTTAATTTTTAAAATTTTATGTGTATGGCTGTTTTCCCTGCATGTATGTCTGAACCACATAGAGGCTAGAAGAAGGCATTAGATCTCCCTATGACTGGTGTTATAGGTGATTGTTAGCCATCATGTGGGTACTGGCAATTGAACCCAGGTTCTCTGCAAGAACAACAAATGCTCTTAACCCCTGAGCCAACTTTCCAGCTCCCAAAGCCTGTTCTTTTCTAATGAGAGACGGAAAGGGAGTGGATCCAGAGAGGAGAGGAGGCGGGGAGGAGCTTTTAAAACACTTTTATATAATCACTTGTTATAGAAATGTTTATGGAATCATTATTCACAATAGCCCCAGAGTGGAAACAATCCAAACATTCACCAATTGATTATTAATAAAAGTTACTACATTTAAAGTAAAATGTTATTTGACAATTTAAAAGAATGGAATATTGACCTATGCTACATCATAGATGAACCTTGGAAACATGCTGAGTAAAAACACCAGTCATGAAAGCCCATACAGTTTATGACTCAACTAATATAAAATTTTCAAATAGGCTCTGTAGAACCAGCAGTAAGTAATAAGTGTTTGCCTTAGAGTGGGGGTATATGGAGGACTGGGGAACAACAGTTAATGAAGAGAGAGTTGGAAAAGATGCAAGATAAGGCCGTTGATTTGGGCCCTAGGAACGAGAAGCAGCAGAGCTCCTCTCTTCTTGAATTCATTAGGTTATAGTTTCTAGGCTGGTAGCTGGTGGGATGACTATATTCTCTTGGTCTTGGATCCTGAATCTTAAGTCCCATAGTATCATTGCTCTACAACCTGGAGGTTATGCTTGTAACAGAGGGTGCCTTTCCCCACATCTCTGTCTTATCAGAGTTACTGCTGTGACCCCATACCTAGTATGTCTCCCTGTATATGCTGTGCCTTATCTGCAGCTTGAACATTTTCCCTAAGAAAATGCATTTTTTTAATGATTCGGTTTCATTAGCATGACAGTTTATTGCAAATCTAGTGTGATTTCAGATCATCTATTACATGGTGTAAAGAATGTGTCCAGGTTTCAAATACATGTCTCACATAGAATCCTTTTGATGAGATGAAACTGCCTGTATTCAGTTAGGGAGGTAATCTACAAAAATAAGATGAAGAACTTAGGTTATTTAGGTTAAAATATAGTCACTGTCAAGTTCCCATTTCTAACTTTCTGGGAGTTGATGTAGAGATGTGCACTGTAGCTTGTTAGATGTGATTAGTATGCAGCTGACATCCAAGAACATCCATGTGTGATGAATTTCATTAATCCAGTGATTTACAAAAGGAGCTTGAATTAAGCCCTTCTTCATGCTCCAGAGACTTCATTGAGCTGCTTGCTATTGGTCACCAGTTTCTCCAAATACAGTGAAGTAACAAAAATCAAAAGACAGCTAGGAATGCAAGATGACTCAGAGACATATGGGCATGGCATTGCAGATCGTGGAATAGGGAAAAGAATTGTAACTTTATTTAGCTGTCCCACTTAGAATAACTGCTTTTCTTATTTAACGTTCATGAGATAAAAAGTTATACCCCTACTCGGCTTCAGTTTTTTCTTGTCCTGAAGTAATAATCCTCACAGATGCAGAACCCAAGCTCCTGGAGAGCTTGTATACATGTAGATGCATAGACCTAACACTTGGTCCTGTGGTGAGGCCATAAAATGGACATTTTAAATAAATGCCCAAGCAATGCTGTGGCTGATCCTCCTGCAGCTGCTAAACCAGCTGCTCATCTATCAAATTTAGAAAATTACTTTCAACTCTAGGGTCCTTTAGTTTGTGATTTCGTGTTTGGATATCTGAGGCACATGCTTACGACTGGATGAGCGCTGATCATTTATCTTGCTCTGAGGGTTCTTTGTCTTTCTGACCCTAGAGACCAAAGCAGGACCATGGGTTACTGTGTGCAGAAAGGCTGCTCTCTGGTCTAATTTGGGCTGTGAGTGGGGAAGAAGTAGGTGGGAACCAGGAGAAGCTGCTTTGAACTGAAATTAAGATTCTCAAGTGAGTTCTGAATATCTTCCAAGGCTCTCATTTTTCTTTTTAGGCATCACCTGGAATCTCCTGAAATGACCCCTCACTTACTTAGCTGGATCTCGGATAGGGAAGTACTGAAGCCATGAGGAAGTATGGGGAAACAGGGAGAGAAATAAAGCAAATGCTGAGGTTATAGGCAGGGCTGAGAGTTGTCAAGGACATTGGAGCATGCTTTGAAAAACATGGGTTTCCTTTAGTTTGAACGTGCAGTAGCTTTCTGGAGATGATGCTGTGTAAAAAGAACAAAGGGAGGTAATGGAACTGATAGCTTTGACCTCAGTTATGATCTAGGCAAACTAATATACCAAACAGTGTGTCTGCCCACCAGCACTGCAGCAGAATCAAACCATGGTAGGCACCTGCCCTTTCAGAAGACATCGTTTGTTTGGACATGCTTAGTACTGCTGCTTTGCTTTCTTGGCGCTTTCTTAGTGGATGAAAGGTAGCATCTCACAGTTACACGGTTTGAGCTTGTTGCAGGTAATTGTTGAGAAATGTGAGGAAAGGGGGATGCTTTGTTACATATTATATTATGTCATGTATTTGTTATAACTAATTTAACACCTTGGTACATATTTAACATTTTGCTGCACACCCATTTTCTTCAGTGCTCACAAAATGGAGCCCTGCTACTCAAATAATGTAACCACTCTTTCCTGAAAATAATATTGTATGCTTGCATTTCTTGCATTATTATGGTGACATGCATGGAGACTGTTGCATAAATACATTGTCCCCTAGGTAATCAATGCTCTATAATAGTCTTGGTCCCATTGCGTTTTTTTGGCCATTATGCTATGTTGGAATGGTCCTCCCTGAAAGTGCATTTTTCCGTGAGTGTCTCCTTATTTCCCCAGGAGAGCACCCTAGAAGCTGAATCTTCAGTTAGAGATATACATGCTTTGGAATTGCTTTTGGTGCCCAGTGCTTCATTGCCCTGTAGAAGTGAGAGTCCTCTCATAAGCTCTTAGTAGTGTCTGAAGCAGCCTGCATGCTACAAAATGAGCGCCTGTTATTTTAAGAAGGGCTGTCACGGCAGTAGAGAGCATTGGGGTTGGTTTTTTGAATGAAAGTGTTAGGAAGCAGAATGTGTCTGAAGTGTTTCTGGGTAGTATTATTGGAGCTTCCTGTCATCATACAACCCCTTTGCAGCATTTGTGCACTGCTGGGATAAGGAACAGGTTCTATTCTTGGTGGAAGACAGTGTGAGAAACACCAAATGTTTACCATCGGGGTTCCGCTGTGTTTAGAGCTTCATCTATGGAAATAGTTTTCCTTAAATACTATTTTATATTTATCTGTAGTTAGTTGAAAAGCTTATGCAGCCAACTATCTGCTCACACATTCATTTCGAGAATGCCTTCAGTTTTGATCGCTAACTTTGATATCATTCAGAATTAATGAACTTTTGTGCATTGAGTTTGCCTGCAGAGTTTTTTTTGGGGGGTGGGGGTGCTTAAGAACAATTACAGTAAGGAAATTCAGGGACCTCTGTTTCTTAAAAGAGTGCAGAGAATCCTTTAAGGGAAAAATGTTCCTTTATTTTCCAAGTGAGGCTATGGCATATACCCTTGAAAATAAGGCTCATAATTCTAAAGCTCATGGTCTCACCAGTCCTTGCAAATGCCGTGTTCAGATTTCACAGCAAATTATTAACAAAGACATGGGTGCCTGAAAGGAGGAAGAGAAGGGTGGATACAGCAAGAATGTCTCTGTGTAATGTTAAATTCCCATCTTGGATCTCAAACATGCCTCCTTCACCAGAGCTAAAATTCTTTTGTATGAGGTTGTTGAAGAAGTTTCAGAGATTTTTATTCCCCATATATGTATCTCTGAGACAATTCCATTTGATTTTATGATTTGTTGTTAATTCAATTGCTGGGAGTTTTGCAATTTTTTTATTTTATGTTATTAGTATCTGCCTGCATATATAAAAGCATGTACATGCCTGATGGCTGTGGAGGCCAGAGGAGGGCATTAGATGCCTGGAACTGGAGTTACATATGGTTGTGAGCCACCATGTAGATTCTGGGAACTGAACCTGGGTCCTCTGCCAAAACAGCAAGTGCTCTTAGCTGCTGAGCCATCTCTAGTCCCAAGTTACTAATTTTTAATGGTTTCTCTTTCAAAGAAAGTAATGACTAACTAATAGTCACTCATTTAACAAACATTTCTGTGGTGTATTCCAGATATTAGTCATTTTTTTTGAGAATTTTATAAGACTCAACTAAGTTAATACTTACTCATATTAGCCCATTTCTCTTATGAGGAAGCAGAGGCACAGGGCCCTTGACAGGTTATTCAGAATCACCCACCCAATGAATGAAAAAGCTGGTAAGTCCAAACTGTATGGCAGCCTGAACTGCCTGGCATTTATATAGTTTGCTACAACTATGACAGTTATAACAGTTATAACAAACCATGACCGGTTTTTTTAATACTAATTTATATAAAGAAGAAAAACTCATTTTCAGAAGGTAAAATCCAGACACTAGGAGTTTTGGAAGATGATTCTAGTGGCAGCCAAGATTAAGAAACTCTGATCTCAGTAAAGAGACATTTTCTGATGGCCTATAATTTACCAGAAACTTCTGATGAAAATTATCACTGGGCCTTTGTCTTGGTTCACTTTACTGTGTCTTCTAGGAGGTGAAAACCTGTTCTCAAAGGGCCAGTCTTCTTCAAGCACAGGCAGTTGAAGGTGGGGAAAAACCATTCCTTCTGAAGATTCTGTTTCTGACAACATTGTAGAAAAGTCAGAACGTGGATTCATTTGTGTTAGCATACATCAACTAGCTGTTTCCATTTATTATTCTGGTGACTGGATGATGTTACTTTTATTGAAATCAGTAGCCATGTTTGTTTGAATTTTTCACATCTGAACTTGGAGATGAATCTAAAAAGAAGAGAATGCCAATGATGGTAGGGTAGACACAGGAACAGTATGAAGTGGGAGCATCTTCAGCCCTCTGTGAGTGCTGTTCAGTTGTCCATTCCTTTGTTTGACTGGCCAAACATTCAGTACATGACAATTTGAAAAGAAGAAGTTTTCTATTAGAGCAACTTAGTAAAATTAAACAGCAAAACAGCTCTGAAGACATGTGGCTCTTGGTCAAGATGTGTGCATAACATACATAGCATTTAAAGGAACCCATCAAGCATGGCTCAGTAATTAATGCAAAACACTTTTTCTCGGCTTCATCTCAGTCATGCTGGGAAAGTGAATTTGTTGTTCAGGGAATTTATTTTGGAATTACCTTTTGTTCAAACAAGACTAAGTCATGTTGGGGGAAATGGTAAGAGCAGTCCCTTTTGAACAGACACTCGTCTCTTGTTCTTAGAAGCCTGTCAGCTTGCTGGAATCCTCTGGGTTAAAGAGCGTGAAGGCGTTTTTCTCGTTATGGCTGTACATGAAAGCTAATTAGAGAGAGCCCTGTTTCTGTTTGCTCCTGCCTGAAGTGTCTTCTAGACTTGCATTTTGGTGACTGCTGTTTCTGAATTTATAGTGATAAAAATATCCTACCCCTGCTGTCTGTGGGGAGAGCAGAGACAAATAGCGCAGATTGTGACAAACTCTCTGACTCAATTTATTTTTAAATTGTGAAATGTATTGGAAATATAAAAAAACATTAGTGAAGATGCAGTATAAAGAATGATAAAAACACATGCTCATGCATCCAGCACTCAGTTTCAGAAATGGAATAAGAATAGCTATTTCAAGGTGTCTGTCCTGTGTCCTTGCCCACTTGCATTATCCCCCCTCCCAGCACAGATAATCCCCACCTTGACTTGTGTTACTCCTTTTATTGCTTTTTTATTTTAGCTTCTGCTGAACAGTATGTTGTTTGATATTTGAGAACAGCATCCAACATAAATCTAGCTTTGTAAGGAAGGGGAGAGATTGCTGTATTCAATAAAAAGCCCCAAAGGGAAGGGAAAATAAACTCAGTCTATGAGAGACTCTCCAGTTTCCATGAGTTTATGTGTGGGATAACTGCTGTGTGAAACTCTGGGTGAATCTGGGGAAGATGGAGTTCCTCACAATCAGGACATTTGACCGCCACATAGAGTGAGCTATATTTCGAGTGTCAGCAAGAATGTGGTCACAGGCACAGGTCATTTCTCATTCCCTCCTCTTGGAGCTCACGGACAACTCTCAGGAATAGGTTAAGCAGAATGCTGCCATGAAGTAAAATGAGGGTCCTTGCTGGTCCAAACAGCACAAAAGATCAGGAAATCACATCAGCCTATAGCTCCCCCAAAAAAGCCAAACAGAAAAATCTGGATCCAGTTTACTTGGTCATTGGTTTTCACTTCAAAGACAGCGGACATATAACTTGTGCTAAACAGTCCTCAGGGTGCCTATCTTTTGAGTGACAATGCTTCAATTCGAATTGTCTCCCCTACTTTTGGCTCAGGAGTCCATTCTTCACTTTTATGCATAGCTCCCCTCAACCTCTATCTCATGTTAAAGCTTATTTTATTGTGTGTTAATTCTTTTTTAAATTTTACTGGAATACATCCTCCAGTAACTTTCTGAGAAAGTATGATGGGAAATATATTTTTTGAGTCTTTACTTACTTCAAAATATTTGGTGTTCTATTATTTCATGAGGGGTTAGGAGAATTCTGAAGTAGAAACCTGAGGACCGAGGTTTAGTGATGGAACATGTCCTTATCCTGTGTGAGCCCTGTGTTCATCCCTAGCATCAAAAATTAAGTAGAAAACAAATTTCTAATGAAAGTTCGCATATTGCCCTCTGTTATTTTCTGTTTTTATTGTTGTTAGTTATAGGGGGATGTAAAGGCATTTAGATTCCTTATGGGCTACATATGACCTGACTTCTTTTTCTTTGTGTGAGCATGTGAAGTCTTTTAATGCTACACTAAAGGGCCATGGTATGGCTTTGTTTTCATCCATCCACTGCTTGGAGCTTTCTGTGATCTACTGTATGTTCTTTCATTCTCATACCTCAATTCCTGAAGGATTAGAAAAATTTCTCAAATTATTTTATTTTTTTCCTCTTTTCTCTTGTCATTCTGAAACTCATATCCAGAAGCTGAAGTCTCCATAGCAATTATATTTTGCAATCTAGGCTGGTCTTAACCCCCTGACTCTCTTGGTTCTACTTCCCATATTCTAGGGCTATAAGCATGTGCTACCGTACTCAGCTTTTTCTCCTGTTTTTAAGCTCTTTATATTTACTCTAGCATTCTCATAGGGGGTAGCTGTAAATATTTCTGTTGTTTTTTATTTCTCTATATTTTTCATTTCTAAAAATAGTTAGGTTTTTAAATTTTGTTCTTTTTGTTATGTCATGGATACCATAGGTTATCTCTTTGAGACAATGACTGTTGTGTGTTTGTTTGTTTTGTTCTAGCTGTTCCATTTAAGTTGTTCTTTTGTGCACTTGTTTTGATCTGTCTTCCTTGGCAGAGGCTTTTCTCACATATCTGATAATCCTGGGTTGCTTGGAAACCAGATAGCTGCTGAAGCTCTTAATAGGTGGGTGGAACTTTGAAAATTTGATCTGGGTTGGGCACTTATTGGGAAACTTGAAGGTTAGTATCTTTAGGTCATTCTCTTACCTTAGGTCACTTACATGCCCCAGAGAAGCTGAGAGAAGTTGGGTCTGCTGTCCAGTCTGGGAGACTCTTGGGGCAAGAGGCCTTGGAGAATGTCTCTACATTCAGGATTTCTCACGCATTTGATCACTTCATGCCCATTGTTCTAGGAGCACGCTTGTGCCTCTGCCCTGCAGGCATGGATGCGGTCTTGGGGGGGGGGGGGCAGTCCCTCCATGGAATACAATGGGGAAGTAGGTGTAACTGGCTTGCTTTCCAGCCCCTATGCTTTTGTCATGTCTTCAGCCCAGTTTCAGAGGCTCATTGTCCGGTTCCCTCCCCTCTGCTTTGAGGTCGTCTTTCCGCAGTGCCTGCTGAGCTGCTTATTGTTTACCTTTCAGCTTCTAAAGCATTGTTGCTGTTACCACCCGCTTCCACCTCCTGAGTTTATCTTGTGGGGAAAAAAAGACAAATAATTTCTTTTGGTGATCTCGGTGTGGTTTCAAGGGAATGAAATTATAAGTATATGTTCTGTCCATCTTGGTAGCTGGGGATTTGTTTTCCTTTTTGTATTATGTGAATCTGGTTCAGTTTTGATTCAAAATCAAAGGCTTCTGGGCCTTTATGGAATGTCTTTGGGCCAGATATTGTGCAGCTCTTTGTGCGTATAGAAAGGCCTGTTGAATGAATGCCATCCTTATTTTACAAAAGACAAAATTCAGAATGGAATTTCCAATAAAGCACTGCCTCAAGGGTGGATCTAAGTGTAATTCAATGGGCTGGAGAGGTGTCTCAGCTGTTAAGAGCACTGGCTGTTCTTCCAGAGGACCCAGGTTCAATTCCCAGTCACCAACATGGCAGCTCACAACTGTCTGTAATTCCAGCTCACAATCACCTGTTGCTTCCATCCCAGAGGATCTGATGCCCTATTCTGGCTGCTGTGTGTCCCAGGTACCCACTTAGTACACAAGCATACATGCAGACAAAACACTTATACACACAGAATAAAATAATAATGAAAGGTTTTTTAAAGAATATAGAGCTGGGCATGATAGCAGGTAGAGGCAGGCAAATCTCTTGAATTCGAGGCCAGCCTGGTCTACAAAGCAAGTTCTAGGACAGTCAGTCTACCCAGAGAAACCCTGTCTCATCCCAGCACTCAGGAGGCAGAGCCAGGCAGATCTCTGTGAGTTCGAGGCCAGCCTGGTCTACAGAGCGAAATCCAGGACAGGCACCAAAGGTACATAGAGAAACCCTGTCTCAAAAAACAAAAAAGCAAAGAAAAGGAAGGAAGGAAGGAAGGAAGGAAGGAAGGAAGGAAGGAAGGAAGGAAGGAAGGAAGGAAGGTAATCTAAGATGTGGTTCAAAACCCTGTGAAAGCTTTGGACTAGTCTGTTTCCTTTGCCAGGGGCTGAATTATAATCATGTCTGTGAATCCTATCAATATCAGCATGAGTTAACTAACTAGGTCTTGAAGGAGAAAACTATTCCAATATGTTTTGAGTTGACCAAGCTTGCTTCCCCTTTCTGGAAATGGGGTCCCCAGAGAGCATGAGAACTATCTGCTTTCCCCAGCTGCAGGAGCACTTCCTGCTAGCTTACTGTGAGGCTGAAGGTCGTTCATGGTCGCTGTTACACTATCAGTGCAGAGAACAAAATACACATGATGTTCTGGCCCACCCAGTGGAATATATATCCTATAAGTAAGATTGTGCTGTCATGAAGGCCTTGTTTTCTATATGAGTACAAGACTAGGTATCTCCTTATCCATTCAGTGTCGTGGGCATCAGCATCTCAATTCCCTGCTGAGGCTTTTGCTTTCTTTGTGCAGCAGTAGGAAACCATTGATCCATAAAATGAATACCGCTGTTAATGTGATCTTCAGAGTCTTGACAGAGTTAATTACTTGCTATTAGGTATTTTGTGCAGACCCTTTGTCAAACTGACCAAATTAGGTATCAAAAATACTTCAGAGCTTTAAGTAGGGGCAGATAAGTTTTATGTTAGAGTATTAAAACTATTGACAAAAAACATTTTCTTAGTTTTCAACAGCAGAGAACTTTCTATGCATGGCTGCTTAGTTATTAACAGTAAGATTCTGTCTATATTCTTTCCCATACCTATAGATAGTCTTTTGCTTAGAATAATATAGTATAAAATATGGTATAAAATACTTATACATAGCTGAAAATATAAACTATGATCACCCTGCTGCTGCCTGTGAACCCTGGACATGTGCTGGACTTCCATTTCAAAACCAAGTCTTAAGACAAATTACTTTTAGTACCTATAGAGAGAACCCTTTTCAGTTAAAAGGATTAAACAAGTGTTGGACCAGTTTGATCTGTTCTAAGATACACATTTGGGTCAAGTTCTAGCAAAAACATTACAAGGACACGTGGTAAACTGCCTTGCTCTCTTTAACTAGACCTTCTACCTTGGAGAGACAGTGATGGAGTACATATGTCTTGAGTATTTCATTTGATAGCTATGATTTGAGCTTGTATTTTAGTTTGTTGTTACTGTTATAGGGATGATCTCTACCATTGTTACCCAAAAGAAAAAATAATAAGTCTTTCAAACTAGAAAAATTTGCTGTCTCAAAAGCAGATTCTGAATTCTAGAGAACTTTAGAAGACTCGTGCCTATAAACCTGGGGTTTTTGAGGATATGATTACTTCAAATCTCTCATGAGAGAGTACATATTGGACTTAGGAGTTAGACTTAGGTTTTGAGTCGGCCTCCATCTTATATTCTAAAAAAAAGTTCTTTGACCTCTATAGACTTATTCTATATCATAAAATAAGGGTAACTGGCAGTTTGAATGGTTAATGTGAAGTTTAAAAAAAAAAGGACATCACTAATGGGTACAGTTGAACAACTATAGTGGACTTGGGGGCTCTAACCATAGTCATGGCATTGATCACCAGTACATTGTGCCTGTTAACCTGTATTGTAAGAATACTGTATATTATGAACTTACCAGACCATCTCTGTGGTAGGCACTATGTTAATATTCCCACTCTACAGAGGAGAAAGCTGAAACACCGAAAGTGTAGGTCACACTGCCTGTGAGTGGGAGAGCTGGTCTTTCCACTCAGGTAGTCTGCCTCCAGAGCCTGTCTTTACTACAACGCAGGAAGTGGTTAATAACGATGTGCTTGTTTGTGTTCATCAGTAGGACAGTGTTCCTGCCCTGTTCATTTGCCTATTCTTGGTGGTAATAGGTCCTCCACAAGTGTATAATGGATAAGTGGGTGAAGACATTTGCAGAACCTACTGAGGCCACTCTGGGTTCCCCAAACCTGACCTGCTGTGTTCAACTTCTACACACCTCCACAAACATCCTCTCACCTCTGAGTGCGGTGTCAAACATTGTGTTGATATTTTTACTAAGCATTTCAACCTGGCCATAACCACCTTGTGGTGGCTGTGAAAGATTTGCTGGATGGAGACCTTTAAAAGCTATTTCCTAAGAGCATAGGTTAGCCAATTTCATCTAGAAAGTACCAGATAGTAAACATTTTAGGCTTTGCGAGACATAAAGTCTCTGGTACTACTCCACTATAGTTGCAAAACAGCCGCAGACAGCGTTTGCGGCTTTGTGCCAAGAAAACTTTATTTACAAAGAGCCTGGCTGGCTGCCATCTGCCTGAGAGCTGTCTTTTGCTGACCCTGCCTTACAGCGCTGCCTTTCCCACTTTGTATTGCTGAAGAATCACCTTTTAAAAATAGAGTTTCCTGGACTTGTCCCTGTTCAAAGATAATATTCACAAAAAAGTAAAGTCATTACTTTCATACAGATAAAATTGAACTTGAGTTAAAGATTTCATTTTATTCCTGTGAGGAAATCTGGCTGATGCTACAAACAGTTCAAAGGGGGAGAAGTCAGAATGCACAAATTTATACTGAGTAAAAGAACTGAATTGCAAATGAAGGCAAAACTGATTTTTTTCCCCTTGTGGTGGGAAAAATGGCACTTTTTGTATCTGTTGGTGGCCTATAACTTATAATGATGCAAGGAGGGCTTAGAACTTGGAAATATGAGTGTATTCCTTGTAGTGTCCAGGTTTTTCTTTGAAGTGAGTGGTTTAGACAGCCCAGTTTTTAACACATTGAGAAAGCAAGGCTTGGTGAAGCAGGATGGCTCCACGCCACACTTGGAGCAGCATTGTATACGTCTCCCTTGCTTACAGGGTCTTCTCCATCCTTTGTGCCCTGAAAACTTCTTCTCTGACTTAGGGAGATCAGCTCTTCATTGTGAAGCTCACCCTTCCATTTGACCAAATGGATGACAAATGGTTTGCTCTTTTCTTTCTTCTTTTTTTGTAGAGGCTAATGGAGACAGAGGAAGATTGGGTATTAGAGGAAATCTCATCCTTCTATTTTTCCCATTTGCTCGTGTCAAAGATAAGGACCAAAGAAATATAACTTGTATTGATCATAAAAAAATATTTTAGATAGACTAAGAAAAAGACATTTGCACTGGAGAGAAACTAAACCTGGAAGTTCTTGGTGCAGTTATAAGAAGGAGAAGAAATGGAAATGGGGAGAAACAGGAGACCTCTGAGCAGGACTGTCATGTTGCACAGGAACAATCAGGAATTTGTAAATAGGCCAGAAGAGAGAGACTTCGGTAAATATGTCATCAAGGAACCAAAACTCCTTGGCTTGTCAGCCCCATATACATTTGTGTTCCTGGAGAACTTGGATTGCAACAGCTGTCCCATTATGTTGAATACTGTTTCTCCCTGGATAGAATAGCCAATCTGACTTGTGCATTTCTAAACAGAGGATGTTCAGAAAGCTCCTTCCTACCCACACTTTTCTTTACACACATTGCTTAGTGTTAAAATGCAACGGAATAGACAGGTGGACAACTAGCTGTTTATAATATAATATTTGTAAATTCTTGGTTAAGTTAGGGTAGAGGGAGCAAAATTTGCACCTCTGATGTTATTTCCTGTAGAAACAGTCATGACATGTGGGAATGGTGGCAGACTGGTAGGGAAAGTTCAGTTCCCCCCACAAATCATTTGCTAAAGTACGTTGCCTTCTCCAAGTCTACCCACTGTCATGGAGCTGCCTTGAGACTGGTGCCATTTCATACTAGGCCAAGAACCCTTATGTGAATCTCCTTGCTTGATGAGCTTACAAGCTTTTAAGGCAGACATTTCCCCATCCTGTTCTGAAAGAGGTCATGCTATGTCCAAGAGATCCAACAAACCACTGATACAGATGACAGGTGTGCAGGCTGGGGAGTGTAGTATCTCCGTGGAGAGACAGAAGAGGGAAGGTATGCCAGGGTGGCAGAGACTGTGGGCCAAAGCAAAGACTCAAAGTTGGAGTGGGCAAGGGGGCTTTTCTGTCTGGAAGTGAAACTGACTGGAGTTCATTGTGCTACTGTGCACCCGTGACCTGCTAAGGATTCCATCCCAAGTGGGTCTTTTCCCTGACATGTGATCTTAGGACCTGCCAGTTTTCCTGGAAATATCAATTCATTATTCATTTTGAGATGTTAGACAGGCCAGAAGTGCAATTTTGGGCTAGGGTCAAGATCCTAAAGAATAAGGCTGTCCCTTAGCCACTGCTGGCCACTGCCATATCTCAAGCCTCTTGCTTAGCGAGAGGCAGAGAAAGCAGCTGTTTGCACCTCGTGGGCCACCAGGAATGGACACTGGAATCTGGTCTGCTGGGATTTGGTATGCAACCCTGCTGCTGGGTTCAACCAGCTCTGAGTACTTGGTGTTTCCTAAAAGAGCACAGCAAATGTGCGATATTCTTTTTCTACACGCAGTGTGCTCTCATCTTGTTTAGACGCCAAAGTCTGTCCGTCCCCAGCATAGGGTGCTCATGAGTATTACTTAGCTAAGGCACAGGCTTGTCCTTCAGTCCCTCTCTGAGCACTACAGGAATGGCCTTCTTCTTGTCTCTGAAACAGTCATTTGCTGCAGGTTTTAGAGTTGTGGCCACAGAACCCGTAAGGGAGCTTGGAGCTGCATGCAAGACAAGAACCTGTTTTCGGGTGGCACTTGTTGCCGTTTTCGATTCATAACACTGTGTTCCTAATTTAGACTGAGAATCTGAATGGCTCTGTGACTGCCATAGCATTGACATTCTTAGTTTGGTGTCCATGTGTTGCCTGCGCAGAGCACGATGAAACCAAATTGAATCTCTCTATCGCTCTGTTTTTTAAATTTTATTTTTTGTTGTGTTTTTAATTGACAGATAAGTGTGTGTGTGTGTGTGTGTGTGTGTGTGTGTGTGTGTGTATGTTTTAGAGTGTGATGCTTTGCTACATGTGCATATTGTGGAATCATCAAACCAGGTCAGTTGGCATATCTATCACCTGGAGTATTTCTTGTTTGTGACAAGGGCAGATAAAATCCTCTTGACTCTTTTGAGATATGCAATGCATTTTGTTAGCAATAGTCACTGCTGTGTGCAATAGGGCACTGGAACTTACTCCTTTTATCTAATGGAACTTTGTCCCATTAACCAATATGTCTCTCCCTGTGCTGTCTATTCTCAGCCTCTAGGAACTTCCATTTTATTCTCAACTGATATAAATATGACTTTTGGATTCTACATCTGAGTAAAAACATAACGTATCTCTGTCTTTCTGTCCATACCTTATGTTTTCTAGGTGTATCCATGTTGCCATAAGTAACAGCATTTTTGGTTTTATAGCTGAATGATACTATTCCATTTTTTGTGTGTGTTTGCATGTGATAATTTTTTAACCTATATTTCCATTGATAGACACTTAGCTCTATGTCTTAGCTATTATGAATAATGCTGCAATTAATGTGGGGTTTAAGCTGCAAATCTTTATCTAATATACAAGTGAATTTTTAGAACTGATGGGGCTTTCTAATATTGCACAAATTATCTTTTATTTTGTAGGTAGATATAATAATAAGCAAAAAGTTTTAAAACCTTATATTGGGAATTGGGCATGATGGCTCACACCAGTAAACCAGCAATTGGGAGTCTGAAGCAGTAGGATTGCCATTGAGTTTGAGGCCAGTCTGGGCACTTAGTGAGTCACTGTCCCCTGCCTGAGCTACAGTGTGAGCCTGTTTAAATATAAGACCAACAAGAACAGCAACAGAACCATATGTTGGGAGATGAAATTTAAAAAAATTACTAAAGCATTTAAGCTATCCAAACCAGTGATATGTGATATAGCTACTCAGATCTCTCTCTTTTCTCCACCCCTCGTCTGTCTGTCTGTCTCTCCTCTCTCTCTCTCTCTCTCTCTCTCTCTCTCTCTCTCTCTCTCTCTCTCTCTCTCTCTCTCTCTCTGTGTGTGTGTGTGTGTGTATGTGTGCTCATGCTTACTCATACTTGTGTCCTGGAGCAAACACCCATGACATAAGGAAACCCATCATCAGGCAGAGCCTAGTCTAGGGCAGCTGGGGTGGACTGCATTTTGGTACCCCATTTGGTAAAGAATAATGAATGTGGGAACATGTGTGGCTAGTCTCTGTCCCTTGGCATTCAGAAATTGCTGACTCATAGGGGCGGGGTCATGTGGTTTTTACTGCTCTATTTCCAACACAATACTTGCCACACAAAAAAACTCAATAAATATGTACTTGGAGCCTGCCAGAATTAGGGATGCTTTCCCATCTGAATAGATTGGATCCTATGGATCTTCTTGACAGGCATGATATAAGCAACAACAATAATACTACTTCACATTTTTTTAAAGGCAAGACCTGCCCATGATACAGAATTTTGTTTTTTACTGTTATGGACAGTGTTCTTTTTTTGTGTGAGTTCTTTTAAATATTTGTTTGGCACAGTAGTTAATAAATCGTATCTCAGCTTTTGAATAAGATGTTGTCTATCTTTGTAGGTATGTAAGAACAGTGATAGACCATAGCTAGTCATGGTTCTTTTTAATAAAATATTTAAAATTAACAATATAACAAAAGTGCTGCTAGACAAAAGAGAAAGAGCATTGTAATGTCTATATCTGCAAAGAAAAGAGGAGAGGACCAGAGGAATTCTCATCTGAACATAAGCTGGTGTGGACTTTAACCTAAGGGAATAGTGAGAATTAAGAGCACCGGATGGAAGGCAGATCCTCTTCAATATCTATCTCTGTGTCTTTTACATGTTACATTGCACTTATTTCTGATCTTTCAGAAATAAATTAATTAAAAGCAACCCTGCCATGACTTCTGGATAAAAAGACAGAGTAGTTTCTGTGTCACTTTGCCTTTCAGAAACATACCAGGCAAACTGCTGGTGGCTGTGCTGAGCTACCTCACCTGGCTCTACTGATGTGGTTTCTGGACCTAGAAACAGATGGAGATATAGAATTTTAACTCAGTATATGCTGAAGATATAAGAAACTTCTTCCTTTACAACCCGCCATTTGCCTTCCTATAGCTAACAGTCTCCAAGATAAACTAACTTATTAAGCCAAGAAGAACCCATTTAATGTAGTACATACATTAATTCCAGAGCCCTGAAGTGAGTCAGAAAATGTTCAGGTTTCTAGATCTTCACCATGCAAATTATTGGCATGGAATTTAGTTCTTTATGACAATGTGAAACTGTTGATGATTTGTTATAGAATATAACATTCTTTGGTTTGTCTAGGCTTGAAAAGCTCAGAAGAACTGAATTTCTTGGCTCTAAGTATGTTTCCATGCCTTTGATAAGGAGTCTGACTGACTGGCATGTGCTATCTTGATCATGATTGGGCACTGTTAAGAGTGGATTGATTACAAGGTTAGCCGTTCCCCCTCAACTGAGAGTAAATTAAGACCATGAAAGGAAAAAAAAAAAACAGTGCCAGATCTTATGTTCATCATTAATTTTAGTTCTCCTAACTTGCTCAATTCAAACTTAGTTTCCCCCTCCCCTCCCTGATATTGGCCATGCCACTAATATGATCTGAAAGAGCATATGCAAATATTCCTTGTGTCCAGCTATGGCGGCATATATAATTACAGCATCCAGGAGACTGAGGCAGGAGGACCATAAGCTTGAGGCCAGTCTGGGAATCATGCTGAAACTCTATCTCTTAGACAAAACAGAACAACAGATTTTAGTTGTGTGCTTATTTCTGTGTTTGAGATTTTCTCAATTATTAAGGCTAATAAGCAGAGATTTTTCTTAATTATTAAGGCTAATAAGCGGAGTTTTCATCATTTGTATAACAACTCAGGGTGTGAGAGGCAGGACCAAAGATCTAAGGTCAGAAGATCCAAATGCTAGTCCATCTTTTCAACAGTCTATGGTTGATCTTAACTCTGTTGAGTTGTAGGCGATGAAGAGTTTTTCATCTTCACGGTTGAAGCCAACCTTTCTCTACCATGGGGACGTTGTGGAGATCCAAGGGAAGCTCTGTGAGGCATCCCTTTGTCTACACTGACGTGTGGGCATGGTCAGTTTTAATTACTCTGATTCATGAGCTCCGCCAGCAGAGCAGGCCCTTTGGTTTCAGACATGGGTTTGATGGCAATAATGAGATAGGCTGCTGATGCTAATGTTATTATTGCGTGGTAAGATCAAAGGTTCCAGTCCTCCAAATAAGCCGGAAGAGGATGCAGTTTTATCCCTGAAGCTTGTATGTGTCACCCTACATTCTGGACCTTTCTATTCTTGACCTTCCAGAGTATTCTGCCCACTCAGTTTTCTTCTTACATCATTTGTTGTTCTTTCTCAACCTCCTTTCCTAGCTCTTCCCCTTTGCCCTAATTTCTCACAGTAGGGCAGGTCCCAGGCCTCAGCTCCTTGATGACCTCATCCAGCCTTATGATTTTAAATATCATCTCCATCTTCAAAACTGACTTTCTCTTGCTATCGAGGCTTGCAGCCCATGCCTTCCCTGCTTTGATATCTGAAGCTCAGTGTGTTCCCAAGCTCAAATGGTCTTTTCCCCTCAAAACCAAACCAAATGTGTCTCGACCTACAGCTGCACCCTTCCTCACACCTCCACTTCTTTATCTCCAAAATTATATTCTGCATCCTTCTTCTTCTCCTCACACTCTCATTCAGTGCCAAGGGCAAGAAAAGCATCAGAACTGAAACACAATACACGTTGTTGCCTATTCCTCAGATTTGAAGGAGGAGGAAACAGACCCGAGGTCAGATAGCCAGATTATGTAGATTCTTCTTCTCTCGGAAAAGAACTCTGCGATGATTTGGAGGATGATTTTATGTTTCCAGAGCCATCCAGAATGATCCTTTATAAAGATGGGATATCCCAGGCTGATTCCAAGCAAGAGAGATAACCAGTGAAATATAGCTATAATTTTCTTTTCAGCATTTTTCTTTGTACCTGCTAAGCTATAACCTCCAGCCCACAAAATTCTATTATTAAAACACTGAATCATAGAGTTTAATCAAGCCAACCTATTGGAAAAATGCTGCCAGATTGGCTCTGAGGCCTTTGAGTCATGAGGAGAGGTGCTGTGGAACAGCAGATTACTGTATTACGTTTAGGTCATCAAGTTATTCTCTGCTTTTTGGCCAATAAATATTGAAGTCTCTTTGTAGGGTCTTTTAGTGCTTAGTAATCTTATAGGGCACATAGAAATGAGATTCAGTTATTGATGTTTACTAAGCACAGAAGTATTATTTATAAATAATTCCTAGAGCCTAAAGGATTAAGACACAAATATTAAGGTAGGATCAACCAAATCTGGTCATAAGTACCATATTTGACTTTTCTGCATGTTGCTTACTTGAATTAAAAGGCAAACATATCAGATTGAATGTACTTATCGCTGAGATTGTGATTATCTACATTGGCTGCGCGTTTGCATTCCTGGAGGCGCTTAAGGAGTGCTGATGCCTAGGGCTCACAACCAAAGTGTCTGCTTGTATTGTCTTGCAGGGTTCCCCAGGCACCCGAATTTTAAAAGTTCCTTGGGTTATGCTAATATGGAATCAATGGTAGAGAGTCTTATAAGTATGGGACTGAAAAAGAGACACAAAGGAGATGGTAGTTGGTGATCAGTGCCAGTGATCTAGTCTATTGGAGATGGGATTCATGTGAATTTGTCACTCGATGCTGTTTCTCCAGTGCTTTGTGTGATGCCAGTGAGTGGCCGGTCACGAGTAAATGATTGACTAACTGATTAGTAAATACAGTGGCGCTAAAGAAATGAGAGCTGGAACAAAGTGAGGAGGGCAATGGGCAAAAGGTGTGATTTGTAACTGACTATTCTAGAAGTAAATTATTCCCAGGCGCTAACAAATCGTATGTTGTGGACATGGGGCTAGCTGCCAGGTATGGAGTGGAGGTAAAGATCATTGCCATTGGAGGTACTTTGGAGTGAGGTGCCAAAAAAAAGTTACCTGGATGATAGGGCATGGAATGGAGAGCACAATTAACCAGCTGTCAGTGCTTATAAAGTCATAAAGGGATTGGTAGTTGAAGCTAATAGAAAAGGATAGACTGTGATAGATGGTATAGCCAGATGGTCTGAGCATCAGGGGAAAAGGCTGGCTGTCAGGGAGTGGAAGGACAGTGGTCTAGAAATTGTACCAGGGCACCAGAAAGAAGCCAACTGTGTCTGATGGCAATGAGTGTGCTAAGGGTAAGAGAAACGGGACAGAAGATGCTGAGGAGAACTAACTGTGTTCCACAAAGTGCCAAGAACTGAGGGACACTTTCAGAAGACAGGAGATTATTCCTCAACAAAGGAACTGATTTCTACTAGAACAGGCTTTGGATGGGGGTTTCAGTATATACCAGTATTCCTTGCCAGATTACTGCTGCATAACAAGAAACCATAAAACCCCAGGGGCATACAACAGTAAGTGTTTATTGCATATTTATTGTGTCAAGTTTTGGAGTTCAATGGGAGTCACTTAAGTAGCTGTGGTGATGTTTTGGCTGGGCTTAATCACATGCCTGGGAGTTAACTAGCTGTCAGATGATCTCTACTGGCTTGGGCTGGAGGCAGTTGAATGTACTCTGTGTGTATCTCATCCACCCCTTGGGACCTGTGAACTTGTCTGGACATGGCCTTATCAGAGTGAAGATGAGGGCAAGGTTAAGAACGAGTTCAACTACTCAGTTCCTTTCAACTCTCTGTGTGGGTTACATTTGCTACCATCCTGTTGTCTACAATTGTGGCTAGGCTCTGAGTAAATGATATGGTTGTATGGCAAAGGGTAGGAATGTTTGGCAAGGTTGAGAATTGAGGCCATTTTTGCCATCTGCCACATGTTGGGAAAGTGGACAAGGAAAGAAGTTGAAGACTATAACTGAGAAAGTTCCCATCTATGGATGAGCAACAACTTGTATGTGAAGCAGGCATGCTATTTTGCTGGCAGAAGCATAGTTTCCATAGTCATCTTAGCAGAACATTGGATCTACTTACCCTCTTTGCCTTTGTTCTTCTGTGGTAAATAAGGATTTTGACATTTTTCCCCAAATTGTTGGGTTATACTGAGATAATAATTTTGCGTATTATGAACTTAATACCGGGAGTAGTACATACCTCTCCTTTTTTTCCCATATAGATCAACTGATAATTGGCTGACACCCAGGTATGTAAGTCTGGCCAAGATAAGCAGAGCTACTTTAAAGAATGTTGTGGTCAAATTACTACCTAATTTTCTCTCTAGTGGTATCAAAATCCTACTAATACTGCAGTAACTCAAACCACAAAGGTCTTGAAAAAAATTCTTGTTTTTAGGCCATCAAATTGAGTAAATTTTGTCCTTGGGGTGAATTACATTAATGATTCTATATTAGTTTGTTCTGTTTTACTGTAACAAAAATACTTGATGCTGAGGATTTTTTTTTCAGAATAGAGGTTTAATTGGATCATAGTTTTGGAGGGTAAAAGGCCTGAGCTGCTTGTCCTCTGGTGAGGAGGCACTTACGGTTCTGACACAGTATGACTGATGGCACCATAGGAGTATGTGTAGGTGAGAGGAGGGAACACGGGGAATAATTCATATAATAAGAATCAAGACACTGGGGATGGACTAGGTTAATTCTTTCATAAGAACTCACTTTCATTGGGCTAACCTGGCCCTGAAAGAACTACATTAATACCTTCTGAACTTGATAGCCCTAGAACCAAATCACCTTCTTGTAGGACCCCACATATTCTTTTTTATTTTAACTTTTATTTTGTATGCACTGGTATTTTGCCTGCATATATGTCTATGTGAAGGTGTCAGATCCCCTGGAACTCGAGTTACAGAGGGTTGTGAGCTGTCATGTGGGTGCTGGGAATTGAACCCAGGTCCTCTGGAAGAGCAGCCAGTGTTCTTAAACACTGAGTCATCTCTCCACCTTGAGACCCACCTCTTGAACAACTGTTACTTTTCAAAATCATTACATTGGTTTGTAATTACATGAACTTTTCGGGGACACACGCAAACTCGTATCCATCACATAGAATTTACAGATTCTAAACCTATAGTAATATCTATTTCCTCTAGAGGGCAGTGCTCTCTATACAGCCTCTGGGGGCCCATGGGCCTCTACTCAATTTTCTTCAGAGAACCTGCTCTGGACTTGAATATGGGTAACAAATATATCTAACTCCCAGAATGCTTTGCTAGGCTGGCTTTCTAATTTCCTATGGTTCAAGAACTTGCTGTCTAGACAAAATTTTCAGATGCAGGAATCCTGAGAGTTGTCCGAGAACAGGGTTCTGTTGGCATTCATATTAAGTGCTCTTCCTGTTCCTCATTGCCCACCATGGTGTATGGGGTCTGTGTTTGTAACTGGACGCTGAGCCAGATGTTCAGGTGACTGGAGTCATCACAGTTACATCTCTGAACAAGGACAAGCTTGTAACTATGAAGCACTGTGCCATATATGGTTTTTTTTTTGTTTTTTTTTTTTTTAACCTGGGATACACTTATGATGGCCATTCTGACAGTTTGGTGTTATCGTCTATCCTCTTTTGCTCAACAGGGAAAGAGACCTTTGCTGTGTGCTGTGTGGTCTGGGGCATGGTGTTCACTTGTGCAGGCTTGCCGGGGAATGTCATGCATTTTGCTTAACTGGCATAGTAAACATTGCACATGCTCACTTGCACTGTTGCCTTGTTCGTCTGTGAGTCATTTCAGGTCAGGATTCGAGCTGGATGGGAAAGCTACTTGTTTTCTCTTCAGCTGGCGGCCGGCTGCTGTCGTGGTTCTTAACGCCTCCCATTTCTTGGCCATTTGTTGGTGGATTTTGAAAACTGGGCTACTTCAAATATTCATATTTATCAAGTTATTGACTTGATTTTCCTTCATGATTACTAAACATTTGTTTTCTGAGGTTTTATGATATCATCTTAAAGAGGAGCTCCATGAACTAGCTAGTATGTGTTTAGATTTGCTTTATGAAACTGACATACGGGGTGTACATAAAAACTGGTATCTATAAAGTGAAATTGCTGCCATTTATTTTAGAAATAAATATGCAACTTAATATTGGCCTCGAGTTGATAATGTGAATTCCTACTGTGAGGCTTTATATTTTGACTACCATCCAACCCATTTACAGATACACTAGAACACAAACATAGAAATCTGGCAAACAGTTCAGAAACTCAAAGGATATTCAGCCTATTTGCTACTTGTATGTTTAGGAAAAGGTATCTGCCATTGAGCGTTGTGGCGTAGAACAGGATTTAAGAGAATTAGGGCAGGGAGTACAGTGCTCTCAGCCCTCCAGAGGCACTAAAGTACGTTCACGGCTTTCATGGTTAGAGGTCTACAGTCCCCGGGAGGAGTGGTCAGTCCTGAGCTTCTCTCTTGCTCTGCCACCATGCTCTGCTAAGATTGATGGCTGTAGTGTAGCCTGATTTGGGCTGGGGCATTTTCTTCACAAACTATGTAATGCACTCTATTTCTGCCAGTCCTTTGTTTTTATACCACCTATCTAAGTCGTTTTCATATCATAATGAGGAGTTATACTGACAGATACCAAGAGTGTTTCCCTTACTTATAAGGAAAATGGAGAAACTCTGACACCAGGATAGTGCAATGCAGGGGGGCTTGGCATTTTGACAGCTACTTATAGTGGTCAGTAAGTTTTAGACCTTAAATAGTATTTGTGCTTGTACTAAGTAACAGATATATGTATGGTCAAGAACCATAGTATAAATTTCAGATGTATCTCTTTCATATTTCTCTTTTCTTTTTAAAGAAATCTGCAGGAGTTTTATTCAATAGGAATGTAATATATGTCTCATGTTGAATGTTCTAGCACTCACATTCAAAGAAAAAAGTAGATAAGGGAGATTAGGTGTTTTTTACTCTTATTTTTTATTTGCTGAAATCCACGGTCTATTTTTACACTTACAGTACATCTCAGTTTTCACCAGCCACATTTGACGTGCTCAGTAGCCCCTGTGGCGAATGGTAGTGTCATGGTAGTACCATGTTATGAAATTGAGAAGGTATGTATGTCAGGAGCATTGGCACACAGCTGTAATCCTGTCTCTCAGGAGGCAGGGACAGAAGAATTTTTGGTTTCAAGGCCATCTTGGGCCACAGAGTGAGATCCTGTCTTAAAAAAATTCTGTGATACAATGTGGAGAGCCTTTTGCCACAGTTCTTGTGGACTATTATGGTATTGTTTTCTCACATTTTTGTCATTAGTAGCAGCATCTTGGTTAAATTTGGGAGAGTTCACCTGAAGTACTTCAACTGCACCCTCAAGTATCTCACCCCTCACCCTTCAGCATCATCTTGCTTCTTGAATAACATTTGAGAAAAAAAATGAGAACTAGTGAGATCCCTAACAAAGCTTTTTTAATTAATATTTTATTAACATGCAAAACAATGGGTTTGATTATGGCACAGTCATCCACCTGCATCTTTATCCTTTGCTCTTAGCACTCCCCATTGCCCTCTCTTCACCCTCCTGCTCATCCCTTTCTCCTCTCTCCACTTTCATGTCATTTTTTTATCTAAATTGCACATGAGAAAATACATTAGCAATTGATCTGAAAATGTCTCCTAATGGAGGCTGAAATTTTAGGGACAGCTGTAATGTGGGACAGCACTCATGTAGATACAGAGACATGATAAAAGTTTCACTACATCAGTCACTCTCAAGGAGATGAGAAGAGGGTCAAAATGTCCAGGCACATTAGAGCTGGTTCGATGTATTGCCACTTTGACTTGTGGCCCTACAGCGACCCGAGGGATGGTTCCCACCACACACGTAAATAGGAGCATATGGGACTTCCAGACATTTGTGCCGTCTTCTGACATCTATTCTACTCCAGACTTGTTTCATCTGAGGTCTGTTCAGTTTGCTATTTGCTGTTCTTCAATGGTATAGTGGCCTTCAGAGCCTTGGGTGTCAACTCTGGAGATTAGTTCCTTCTTCCCTCAGTATCACTGGTTCCTTTGCATGCATGTGCTCTAGAATGGGCAGTTGGATATTTATGACTAGAATGTTCGGCTTCTAACAATCTTATACTATGGAAGATTTAAGACTCTTGTCATTATCCTTGAAAAGGGACATTTTCAATATTTAGAATGTTATTAGGAGAAAGGGGACAAATAATGATAATGCTAATTTATGAGTTTAGTTTATTTTTTTTTTCTTTTTTCCTTTTTTTTTTTTTTTTTTTTTTTTTTTGGTTTTTCGAGACAGGGTTTCTCTGTGTAGCTTTGCGCCTTTCCTGGGACTCACTTGGTAGTCCAGGCTGGCCTCGAACTCACAGAGATCCGCCTGGCTCTGCCTCCCGAGTGCTGGGATTAAAGGTGTGCGCCACCACCGCCCGGTGAGTTTAGTTTATTTTTATGTTAAGATATATTCCAAAACATTTTAGGACATGATTGTATCCTTCATGTAGACTATAGAGTACTGTCATACACTGCTCACTATGATTTGTAGTTTTGATTTACTGCCAAATATGTAACTGTTGAGAGTAGATGATGTCTCTTTTCTAGTTATCTTTATATTAATGCTTTTTGAAAATCAACAAGCCATAGGCTTACAGTAATAGGGACCACAGAGGCTTCTCCTAACAGTGACTAATCTGACAGATTTACATCTTAAAATTGAAATTTAAATATCCCATAGTATGATTGAATTTATCTCCATCTAGATTCATTGTTGGGCCTATTTGGTCTGGAGGTGACTAGTTTTGAAAATCGCAGCATCCTTGCTATGATGTCATTTGAAAAATACATACAAATGTGGACCTAATATATATATAGTGTAGCACTTTTGTGTAGTCTGCTATTGTGAATGTTTTATTTACTGTATACCTTCAGGTGATTTAGGGAGCTAGCATGCCCTTTTCCTCTTCCTCCTATTTTTCTTCCACCTTTAGCAATTTCTTTTTGTTGTTTCTCTGTTTATTGGTTTGGGGTTGTTGTTTTGTCTTATTTGTTTTTTGTTCTGGAGACCAGGATGCTCATGTAGCCCAGGTTTTCTTCAAACTCCCTACCTTTCCTAGTGCTGAGTGGGATTATAGGTGTGCACCACCATTCCCACCTAGGGCTTTCCAGATGATCTCCTTCTGTGTGTGAAATGCCTAGAGAAGACTCCTGCGACAGAGCAACAGAATGGCAATGGCCCATCTGTAATGACAAGTGAGTACAGATGATGTTTTTGTCTGCCCAGTGGGAGAGCAGAAACAGCACCAAGAGCAGGACTGACAGACAGCAAATCCTAGCCTTCTTGCTTGTGCTGCCCACTTACACACTTCTTCGGGGAGAACAGACGATTTTCCTCTTAGACAGTAAAAGATCAATTCGCTAAAATTTTCCATTAACTAGAGATATAATTTTTAAAAATATGAACTACTTTTGAATAAATTGCTCTAAAATTTTTATTCTATCAACCTTGAAGTACATATGTTTCCACTTGAATCCTTTGTTTGCCTGTCAGCCATCTCAATCTGTATTTTATTTCTTTATCTTCTTAGTTAGCCCAAAGTCACTATAGGAAGAATGGGCTTCAACATAGCATACATGATACATATGTAACATGTACTTTGATCAGATGTACCTCCCCATTTGCTCTCTTGACCCCCAATACCCTTTTTTCCTTCCTAATAGTCCCCCTTGTACTTTTAACACACACACACACACACACACACACACACACACACACACACACATTTTAAATCTTGAAAACACATATGAATGAAACATTGATACTTGTCTTTCAGAGTCTGCCTAATGGCCCTTAACATGGTGATCAGCAGTTCTACTCAATTTAAAATGACACAGTTTCAGCTGGGCAGTGGTGGTGAGCACCTTTAATCCCAGCACTCAGGAGGCAGAGGCAGGAGGATCTCTGGGTTCAAGCCCAGCCTGGTCTATAGAGTGAGTTCCAAGACAGCCAGGGCTACACAGAGAATCCTTGTCTTGAACCCTCACCCTCAAAAGACACAATTTCAATTTTCTATGTGGCTGAGTAAAATTTCATGTGTATTTATCTATCATGGTATCTTTATCTATTTTTTTTTTTTACTTTCAGTACATCTTGGGATATTAAGTTCATAGAACACCTTAAAGCATTTGAGATTGGTGTGATTGTGGTTTTGAATTACTGCATTCTTTTGGGAATTTTGCATTGCCCCCGTTTACATAAAGACTATTTTAGTAAGCATAGTTTTACTCTCTTATTTTTATGTTTTTGTTTTTCCACCAGAATTTAAGGTTTAGAATAAAGTCATTGTTATTATCTAGTTTGAGGAATGTGGACTGACAAAAAAAGTAATTGCTTCTTGACTGTTTTTCTTTCTCAGTGTGACATTATCCTATGAAACCATTTTTCAGTATGTATAAATTTTCTGAAGGTTTTCTCTGCTGTTTTGCAAGTTGAATATATCATTTGTAATTATTTTTGTATTAATAGCTCTTATGCCCTGCCTCATGGTAAAGTATGAAGACGACACATTACTTAGAGGATATGCTCTGGGGGATTGGGTCTAAATTTAGACCATCTTTAATTGGTGTAAAACGCTCACCTTCTAATTGTGCTAATGCTATTGAAGTTTCAAGAGCACTGAATTCCAAAGCTGTCCCAGACAGTTAAGCAGCATTTTGTACCTGTGGCAATGATTGCACTAATTAGTAAAATGCCCTGGACTGGGTTGTAGGCTTCTTGGCCAGTGCATTTTTTGTTCAGTTTGCCTAAAATTCACCTTCTCTTCTTTGCTGCTCCAAAAATCCATGTCTAATTGACTTTTTCAAAAACTACAAAAGAGAAATTTTATTACCAAGTGATGCTGTGCTGTGGTTTTAGCTGAGGGGTGGTGGGGCAGAAGAATTGTGTTAAAAAGAAGAAACAGAATTCGTTGCAACTGCTAAGTCTGTTGAGCTGTTCTACCTTTCAGAGTTCACTCTTACATGCCTGCTGGCAGCCAGAAAGGAAGACTTGAAGAGGTTAGCCTTGTGACATTTAATTTATTTGGGGAAAAGTTGAAGTTTATTTCAGTTCAAGATCCGTTGCCATTATGTTCATTGACTATCATTTGCTCTCGTTATGTCAGGGAAGGAACGCTACCAAGTGTTATCCAGATGTTATATACGTATTTACAAAACAGCTGTTGGCAGGGAGGGGACCATACAAGGCTTAAATATTCACTGTTTGCTTTCACCTATTAGAAAATATATGTTGTGTATGTTCTAGAATTCAAGAATATGACCAAGACCAATAACTGAAAAAGAGGCAAAGAGAAGATCTCTCAGAGAGTAAACTTAAGGAGAACATGTAGCCATAGAGTGAGAGCCAAGGCTACCTGGTGTTGATTTAACTTCAGCATAGTGGCTGTGCCTTAATCTACTGCTATCTCAGCTAGCAATTACAACTCTGTAGTTACTGGCCTGCTTCTCTGGCAGTGGCCAAGCTGCTCAGGCCACAGCCTGGTAGGAATTCTGTTTCCACAGGCACAGGCTCTGCCACTGCCACTAAAGGTAGCTTTAACTAAATCTCTGTCCTTCTATTTATAAATAAGACTTGAGATTCAAAGGCTGGGGTAAAAACTTGCTAGCTCAGAGAGGTTGAGTAGCAACTAGCTAATTTTCTTTCCTTGCTGGTGTCTCTGAAAGAGAGCATCCTTCCACTCCACCAAACAAACAAACAAACAAACAAACAAAAAGGCACCACTCCAAATCCCTCCCCCACTGCCTCTGGTGCTTCTCTCTATCTCTTCCAGGTGCCCTCTGGTGTTCTGTGATTACTTTCTGTCATCTAGTTGTTAACTCAGCCTCCTGACCCAAGGTTAATTTATTTAATTACCACAAATGCCAACTCGGGGTTCACAATGTGATCGGATATTTCCCAACAACCTAGTCCAGTCATTAACTATGGAAGTATCTTTTACCATTTCCTAGCATCCAACCTCCAGAGATGGAGGGCACACCATCTGCTTTGTAGTTTTGAGGCAGAGTGTCACAGATTTATTTCCTGGGATCTATTCTTAAATATGTCTTGAAATGGCAATCTTTTCCGTCTTGGTTTTGCAAAGAAGAACAAAGCACAACGTGTATAATCACACTTACATCATAAACCTTTGAGAATATTTAAAGAAGTTGAAGTTAAGTCATGTTAAAGTAGTCATCAGGGAAAATATTTACATTTGTTTTTAGGGCCTTGCTATTCCTCCACCATGTAGTAATTGAGTCCAAACTGTGATAAGGTCTTAGAAACTTAAGCACTGCCTGAATTTGGCTTTAAGAAAACTTGGTTAATAAAATCTATAAGCACAAATAACAATTAAGAAGGACCCCCAAACAAACATTCTTATAGAGGTTTTATTATATATAATTCTTGATGACATCTGTAGTTCTTCCAGCAAACAAAGTACTTGTTACTTCAAAACAGCCTGTTACCGGTTAGATTTGCAGTGTTGACTGAGGTTGTGACAGCTACTTCTTCAGGGAAGTCTACCATGCTAACTAAATCATGAACGTTTTCTTCAGTGGTAGACATTCACAAGCAGCACTTTCTTTGACCTTCAGTTGTTACAGAATTGAAATTTTTGATACTTTGTTTATTTCTACAAGAACTTTTTATGAAACTTATGATTTCTTAAATTGTATTTGCATGTTAAATTTCCAAGAGTTTTCTCAATTTGAATGAAGTAGACCATAAAGGGACTATTTTAATAATTGTAGATCATGTTGATTTTTAAAAAGATTTATTTTTATTTTATGTGTATGGGTGTTTTTCCTGCCTATATGCCTATTCACCATGTGCATGCAGTACCTGCAGAGGCCAAAAGAGGGCATTGGATCTCCTAGGAATGGAGTTACAGATTGTTGTTAGCAGCCATGTGCGTGCTGTGAACTGAACTCGGGTGTCTGCAAGAAAAACAAGTGCTTTTCACTGCTGAGCCATCTCTCAAAGCCTTAATGTTTCTTTATGTTTATTCTCTGACCACGTAGTCTATGTTCCTCAATATGCCCTCATCTGCTAATTTTGTTTTCTTATTGTATTATTTTAGTGAATATTTTATTACAGTTAACATATTACTGGTGCTGATTAATGGATTTCACTGTGATATGCCCATACATGTATGGTTTGTGCATTGATCATGCCCATCTTTCCCTTCTTGCAAGTAACTTCCCCTTTGCACAGCTCACTCCAGTGTCCAGTGGTTCCTCTCATAAACATGAGCAGCTACAGTTCAAAGGTACAAGAGCAAGTGCTTGAACCTCAACCAACTCAGCCTCCTAAACTGCTGCTTTAAGTGCAGAGACTGATAAGAAGCCACACTTAAGTGGGAACCAGGAAGCGAGCTCTCTGCAAAGCATAAAGCGAGGCCATTTCTCTAGGGCAAAAGCCACAGGGAAGCAGGATGAGGCACTCCAGGGAGAGGCCAAAGGTCTGGTTCCCAATCCATGCTGAACTTCCAGGCAGTGGCCTTGAGCGCTGCTGCTTCAGATTCTCCTTCCTGTCCATGTCCTTTCACAGCTGTGGATTGGAGGGAGCATTTCTGTGACTTATGACTTCCCTTAGCAGAAATAGATTACCTCTTCAACTTAAATTCTGAAGACTGTACACAAGAAGGGCCAATCCCTCCATCCTGGGATTAGTTTTAAATAAAACAAAGTCTAAAGGCAACACACACCATGACTGAGTTTTCATTTTCCACATTAGCTTTGGAGCAAGGGTTTCTAGAAGAGACCAAGAAACCTTCAAAAGAAGAAAACGTTATGAAATGTCTCTTCTGTTAAATGTTGGTAAGACTTAGGGGAACAGAGGTGGTGTCATAAAGGGATGTTCGGTAATAGTTTCATTTCCTGAGGAAGATTATGTAGACATTGGTTGACATTTCTTAAGAAATAGATACTATTTCCCATCTCTGTTGGTGAGTACTAATATTTTGTTTTAGGAAAGATGGAAATAAAGTTTACTCTAATAATCTAAAGTGATAATGACAACACTATCTCTTGAATGTTTACCGCATGCTTCAAAGGACCTGGACATTGACCATGGAGTGAGAACCTCAATTGTCAGTACATCTTTCTGGAGATCACAGTCATGGTAGTAATGTTGCCATTTAATAGATGAGAACACTGAGGCAGAGAAGAAGTCACTTGGCCTAGTTTCCACAATAGCAAGCTGTGAAGTGAGACTACTGCAGCTCTGTCTCCACAGCTGTTAGTATAGCTGTGTAGGCTCCTTTGGTTGAGGTGGGCTGTGGGTCAGCATGGATACTGCACTTGGTACTTCAGAGATGCAATGCAGGCCTCCTTTCATGAAGACCACACTGTAAAGTTTGTTGCAAGCATCTCATTTCTACCAAAGGATTTAATGACTCATGTTTAGACAGTACTTTTGAAATTCCATAATGGCAGCACAAATAAATTTATTTATGCTCACTAATTAAAACTGACTGACCTTCCTTCCTTCCTTTCTTTCTTCCTTCCTTCCTTTCTTTCTTCCTTTTTTTCTTTCTTTCTCCTTTTCTTTCTGGAAATTTAAGTGGGTCACAAACTCAGAGTCAGTGAGTAGACATGGGTTTGTCCCCTACAACTTCTCCAATAAAGCTATAGTCCTATTGAAAAAATAAATGTAGGGCAGCTAGCCAAGAAACTACAAATCCTGTGACTGTGAGAAATAACTCCTTCCTAATCCCGGCTCATTGTTTCATCCTGACTTTCTGGAAGGTGTTTCCTTACCCTGCCACACTGGAAGTTCCTGTGTCTGGCTAGGATTTCAGCTTACTGCTGCATTTTGCTATCTTGAAAACTGGCCTTTGGGTGTTCTGATGGGCCAGTCTCCTTCCTGTAAAATTCCAGAAGTGTTATTTCAATTTCTTGTGACATGTGTGTTCTTATGAATGCAGTTACTCAAAAGTCACTTTAATCTTGTGACCCCTGGCAATGTTTGCTTACTTTAAGACTCCTTCCAAGGTTTGTGTCTGGTTTATGTGCTCAAGGCTGGTCTATTCTAAGCGATGTATAATCCGATGTCCTTGGTCTAAGACTTAGAAATGCCCTGCCAGTTGTTGCTATAGTTCAATACCAGGTTCCCTGGAGGGGGTCCGGTCCACAGGGCTTCTCTTCCTTCATGTGTTCCTTAGTTATGCTGAAGTCAGTTTTTCCTTCCCGCTACCTCTTGAAACACAGCCATCTTTCCTCACAGGACAGAAGGCCCCTGCTGACAGGAAATCTTGCTGCGTGCACATGCACACAGCAGTTTGCCAGCATGGGTGGCCGCCAACAGTTTTCTCCTAGTTGCAATGACTTTATTTTCTCTGGACAGCAGTGCTGTGCAACCCAGGTGGCCAGCAACACAGTAGGCTCCCAATGATAGAAGCTTCTTTATGGCCAAGTGCCTGAAATAGACTCGGGGTTCCCACAGACATGGGTGACGCTTGAGTGATGAAAAATGTTTTCACAATGCAGTAATTTTTGGTTTTGTTTGTTTGTCTGTTTTATTTTTTGCTTATTCTGAGGCAAAAGGTGTGTCAGTGTTACAATACGCTGTAGGTCTCTCAAGAGGGATTGGGTTGCCCCAGATCCAAGAAGGTTGGCTAGCTCTTAAAACAGACTTGGAGCCACTAGAGAGGCCCCAGTACCTATGACAGATCTATTGAGTGGTGCTGGTAAGAATTTGCCATTCCTACCGTGGAAGGCATTGCTTGGCCAAATCTGTGAAGAGGAAAGAAGGAGCAACCCTAAACTCTCTCTTCTTCCTTACCAACTTTGCAATTTGAGAAAATGGTGCAGCTTTTAATCTTCCTGCCATTGTTTTTTTTCCTTTGAAGTAGCCTCTCCTTAAGTAGCTCAGGATAGCCTAGAGCTCCTTACGTAGCTCTAACTAGCTTGGATTTGGGGATCTACCTCCTTCAGCCTCCCTAGTACTTCAGTATCAGGTGTGCGACTACACCTAGCTCTTCTTGTTTCTCTAGAATTACAGGTAGGCCCCCTGTGGTCCAATCCAGGTGCTAACTAGAAGATGCTTTATCAGGCTCTGGGATACTAAGATGGATTTAGTAAACTATAACCAGCCATTGAAGACTGAAATACATAAAGTAGAAAATGCATACATGTTCATTGTGAAGCAAAGTATAGGTTTAAGAAGCCCTTCAGTACATATGTGTATATTAAGGGATTCAGTATAAGTCTTTACTTCTTTTTGCTGTTTTTTTTTCAAGTCAGGTTCTCACACTCTACCCCAGGCTGGCCTGGAGTTGGCTAGTATCCCAGACTCATCTGACAACTCAGTGATCCTCCTGCTTTAGTCTCGTGAATGCTTGGATCACAGACACATGCCAACATACTCAGCTAAGCCTTATTTCTTATGTGGTTCATAGTCAAGTCTGACAGCCTAACTTCAAGGGCCCTGTCTTCTTCCTTTGTCTCAAACTGTCCCCTTCACCCAGCAGTTCATTTCTGCAGGTGGTCTGGATTTTGATCTTCAAAGTGTCAATTATGTGGAACTTTCCTTAATTATCTGGACTAGCATTGCTAAATCATCACAGACAGATGAAATTATAGCCACTTTGCATGTTATAAGGCAATGAGTATACACATTAACTTAAGGGATTTTTGAGTTAAGACAAATTGGTTTTATATTAATTCTTGGCTACTGAGATAACTCAGTGAAGCCCCTGTAAATATTTTTTTCTCATTTTTAGCTTCTTTCTAGAATACAAGACTTTAAAGCCAAGGCCTTGCTGGAAAATGGCTGGGCGCCTTTTGTTTTCATGGTTTAGTGGACAGAAGCTCCCTAGGGCACATAGAGCAATAGCTTCAGCTGTCTATAAACAACATCTGCCGGGAACTAATGGCATGGGTTAGAGAATTATTGTAGCTAGCGTGCGTGTGTGTGTGTGTGTGTGTGTGTATGTGTGTGTGTCTGTGTGTCTGTGTGTCTGTGTGTGTCTGTGTCTGTGTCTGTGTTTTGTGTACATGTATATAATCATGCAGGGGGCACACTTGCCTGGTGCGTACATGTGGAGGCCAGAGGCTGGTATTGAAATGTCTTCCCTAATACCTTCTCCACCTTCTTTTTCTGAAACAAGATCTCTCACTGAATGTGGAGCTCATGGCTTTGGCTAGACTGTGTGGTCATTGTGCCCATGGGATCTGCCTGTCTCCATCCTCCAGAACTAAGATTATATGGGTCCTCATGGTTCCGGTGCTTATGAGATATAGGTTATTTTTAATAGGCACATTAAGTGAGGAAGGTTTTGCCTAAGGTCACATGTGAGGGATTCATAGCTTTGTAGCTCCCAGTACTTGGTCTTTCTCTGAGGGAGTTTGTAAATTTATTTTGGGGACTAGTGCACAACCTCCCAGTGGAAGACCTCAGATGTGTCTGTAGTGTGACTGATGCTGAGTGAGTAGAGTACCCCAAGTATTTCTTCCCTCTGCCATTCCAAAGAAAGGCTTTAGACTTCTGCAAGTGAAAGTTTGTCCTTTCTGATGTTTGTAGTTGAGGAACAAAGAAAATTGTGTGACATGAGTAAAGCCAGTTCCCTTGCCAGTTTACTTGCTGAACCCAAATTCTGTCTTATTTGTACCTTCAGAGTGATGGTTCCAGAGTTAGCTGAAGGAATGAGTCCAAAAGCCCGCCGCCACCACCACCCAAAGCAGCAGCTGTCCTCTGAACAGCTCCATGCAGAAGGAGGGCTCTGGTCATTGTGTTTTCCAATGCTCTACTAGAAAAGGAAGAAAGCATCTGCCCTGCCACCCGCCATTCCTTTTGTGTTTCCCTCTTACTTTACCTTTTGGTCCTTTCACAGACTTCTTCAAGCCCCTATGGACAGCAAGTTGTGAATTTTGGTAAACTTCAGGATGCCCTCCCATGTTGTTCCCCACTACGCAAGTAGCCTCTTCACTTTACAGTTTGAAGGTTGAGTCAGCAATGTTAGCCAGGATCGCAGCAAGGAAGTGACCAAGGTCAGATGAAAGGGGAAACAGTAGATAGGAGCCAAAAAAGAAGAAATGCCTTTCTCCATGACCTCTTCCTCTAGGAAGTTCTCATCATCTCATCTCCACAGTGTGAGCGGTCTCTACTCTTCAGCCTCATGCTGCCACTGCCAGCTTAGTGTCCATTCCAAACTGTGAGCTAGTGGCCTCTCAGGTGGGAAAAGTCCCCTCTTTTCATTTCCATTGAAAAAAAATTATTTCTTCTTTCTCAACTCCTCTCCATCTCCCCACCCACTCAAATCCGTGCCCTTTCTTGTTTCTCTCTCTCTCTCTCTCTCTCTCTCTCTCTCTCTCTCTCTCTCTCTCTCTCCCTCCCCCCCCCCTCTCTCTCTCTCCCTCCCTTCCTCCTTCCCTCCTCATCTCTGGCAAACAAACCAGAATTTAAAAAAAAAACAAAAAAGAAACACATACTATAAAAACACAAAATCGGAAAACATAATATACAAACAAAAGACCATTTTTATCCTAGATAGTTGTCATGCTTTCCTGGAAGCCATTAGCAGTTTCTTCTGTCTGTTTATGAGGTGTATTGGGTGTGGATGTATTTTGAGAGCCGATCTGCCGTTTATCTATAACTCTCTTGGTTATGATTGCCCAGGTTAAAAGGTACACATGTTGAGTTTGCAAGTGCCATTATGTAAGATAGCTATGGCTAGGGCATGTCAAGGCTAAGTGTAGCATTCATGGTGACTGTAATTAACTGGGAAACTCAGAAAGCATATGTTGAATAAGGGAAAGTGGATAATATTATCATGGCAGGGTAAACACCATCCCATCTTCCAATGGGTATTCATAAAATAATTGGCTTCTCACTGTGATCAGTGAGAATAGTCCTGTGATGGGGACTGGTGGGGAGTTATTTCTACCTGCTACTTCTTAATGTCTAGGCCAACAAAGAGAGAGGCCCAGAATGACGTGATGGGCTGGAGAGGAGTCTACAACTGTTTGGATATTGTTGTGCTATCAGATTTCAGTGTAGGACATTTAAATCCTGGGGAAAATGTGACCCTGGTTAGACTTTAAAAGATTAGTAGAATAATTATTATTTCAGATTAGGGAGACTATATAAGCAAATATATGATCAAATAATTATAAAAGAGTTTGTCCATACAACAAAAAAGGTCAAGAAGGGTTATGTGTTTCTGCAATCTTTGATTGCTAAGACTCAGAGAAAATATTTAATAATACTACAACATGAAATTTAACCCGTAATAAACTAGAACTTCCTCTGTTCTGCTAAGGGAAGCAAAATTACTGCCTAGGAAGCTAGATATGAAAGGAAAGGGGTTGTTTACAAGGGGACAAAGCCAAAATTAAGATATTTAAAGCAAATTGGGAGTTTATATCCATTTTCTTATGGAGTCTTGTGTATATTGTACAACTGGCTACCACTAAGTGACCTGCTCACCCTAAGAATGCTATCTTGGCTGTGAAAGACCAATAGGGAACTCTGCGGTTCATGGGAGCCCAGCAATAGGAGCCTGTGCTTCTCTGGCCCTGATGTGGTAAGTGTTGCTCTTGGAATGGGACAGTTAGTTCCACTGGATGTGAAAATTTAGCAGAACCCAACTTCCACCCCTCAAGCCACACACTTTCCAGACCCTGCTGACCTCTGTAAACTATGCTTCAGAGAGAGGGTTTAATTCCAAAGAGTGATCTATAGGCTAAAATTATTTTCAGCTGTCTGTTTGGAGGAACATTTTGCTGACAAGAGCTGATGCTTCTGACCTCGTGTTTAAGAAATACCAGCCCTATTGTTCTGATGCTATTTCCTGATATTAATTCTTATCTCAACCTTGTATGACCACCAGATAGTGATTGAGAATAGAAATAAATATTAAAGCGACATACTCTAGTTTTTTCAACTATTTCATATATCCTTTTGATTTCTATTTTTGCATTTCCTTAATAAAGTGAATCTCAGATTATTTTCACATAATATTATAAATATTATCACTACAAATAGTCCTGATAACTCTGTTCAGGCAACCCAGAGACTTTATAATACAAAGCACCTAAAAACTTAAAGACAGCTTGGGCTGTAGTTTTGGCAATGTCTCTAACTCGCTATGTGTTCTTGGGCAAGTACTTTGTTTCTCTGGACCCCGATCTTCTCATGTGTGAAATTGTAAGGATTCAGCTAGATGTTGATGTTGACAAAAATGGTGACTGACATCAGTCAAAAGCTGCCGATGCACAAAGTATTGAGTATTTGAAATGCATCAATCCATTTAATACTCCCACCGACACTATCAGGTAGATGCTGGATCCTAAGGTTAGCCTGCAGATGAAGATGCCGACAAACTCCATTCCCTTTCTTAGAGCTCATTTTTAAAACAGCTAACTATCACTGATTAAAAATAAACAGTGGCAAGCTTTCTCTGGTAGCAGTGAGCTAGAAATGCCTATGCAGAAAATGGGGCCCTCAGTATCCTCTAGCTGCAAAACAGGATGGGTTATTTTCCCTGAAATCTAAAACAGACCTCTGGATGCATAACTCTCTGGATATCTAACTAAATAAAGACTTTTCTCAAGAAACAATAAAATAGAAAGGGATTCTAGGAAGTACAGGTTCTCAGTAGTAGGCATAGCTATGAAAATATTCAGAAGTGCTCAATAATGTCAGCAGGATAACAAGAAAATGACAATAGGAAAACTCAGCTTCCATTTAAAATTTCCTGCTTCCCAAGCCTGGGTGCCTGCCTGCTGAGTTGGGCAGCAGTTCTATCTAGCTAAACATCACAACAATCATGAGAAATATAAAGTCGAGCTAGTTTGCACATGTGAAATTTGAACTAATAGGGATGTGGGGCAGGGTTTCTAGGATGGTTTTTGGCTTCTGCCTAACTTATATTTAAGTTGGTATGGTTCTTGCCAATCCCTGGTAATGAGTTACTGACCTGGAAAATTCCTGACTTCCGTTGGCCAAACAGACTTCAGATTCTGTTTTTCATTAGTAACAGTTGCTGTGCTTTCTAACAAAGCCTGTAAAAACAATGAACCGTTGGGGAAAGGCACCTCACAATGAATACAGAGACAATGGCACTGACCTTCTGCTGCAATCCCGTTAGTTTTACGTATTTGCCTAAGGAAGAAAAAGCTGCACGACTGTGTGGCAGGTGGGATGTGGCAATGCCTTTGTTTAACATATCGTGTGGAAGCTTGCCTCACTCACATAAGATGTATATCCCTGATGGTTAGTTTTGCACTTTCCTGGGTATCAGTGTAATCAAATAGAAAGATGGAGAGGGATGAATAGCTGTGAAAACAGGAGATGTCCGAAAGCACAGTGGAGAGGTGGATAGTCCTTGTGTCATTTCTTGGAAAAACTTCTCAAGTTCTAATTGATCTTCATGGTGGACTGGAGCCATGATGTGTTTGCCAAAAGGAGAAGCTTGAAACTTAGAAGCTATAGTTGTTTCTAGGTTCAAAGGCATACTGTATGAATTAGATGCTATAAATATATGCATTTCCATGGGGTGAATTGATTCTGAATCTCCAATTTTACATTAAGGTGATGGGATTTGGAGGTCTGCTTCAACTTTTAAAATTCAGCCCTCAAGAGAGAGAACAAGAGCTGAGGTAGCTATACTGCCGTTTCCACTGACTTCTGGGATTTCTGTGTCTTCCTGATGCCAGATACTGGTGGCCACAGGAGAGCGGGTTGTTTTCTTAGTTCCTAGTCCCTCACTGAGCTCGGTGTTCAAATTCCCTAGTGTTCTGCTTAGGAAGAACAGTGCTCACAAGCCTTTTTGAGCTTGTACCTCAACCTGAGAACCGGCTGTGCTGCAGTGAGAACAGGGCTGCACCGTAGAAGGCCCCCATCGTAGTTCAGAGGGCGCCACCTGCCTATAGACACACTTGTTATGACACTCAGTAGGAAAGGTGGCCATTGGAAAACTCTTCCTTCCTATTGTGCTTCAATACATTTCTAAAAGTTGCTTTTGCTAATTGCACTGCTCCAGTCAAGCTCTGTAAATGATTCCCCTACTTGGATTAAAGGGGACGAGCCTATGCAGTGAACATATAACCACTATAATAACATTGCCCTGACTTTAACTGAAATTCTTTTTGTTCTATGATATTGTTTTGTGCCAGAGAACTGTCTTCTTGACACTTGTACCAGGAAGGTACCAAATATTGCAAATATATTGCAAAACCAGCATTGATTGAGTATGTACTCTATGGAAGATGCCATGCTGCATGCTCCTGGAAGTATAAAATGATTCAGTCCCTAACTTCAACTGATCACGTGCTATAAAGAGGACGATATTGACATTTATGAAGCTGTAACAAGTCGAAACTACAGTTAACAAAGAGACATAGTAGTGGTTTAATTTAATAGAATTTGTTTTAACCCAATGAATATCAGCTTTTAATACTGTAGTTTGATTACTGGATAGCCTGTAGTACTGAATGTTAGACCCAATGGAATGCAGCAGTTTGTAGACTTGATCCATGTATATTTAGGTAATGATGATGTTAATAAACACATTGCTCCAGGGACCTAACCACTTAGAGAGAGGCAGATCAGTGGAAATCAGATATACAAAATGCAGTGAGTTAAAGCAAGTAAGCAAACTGAATTTATAAATATTTCCAGCAGAGTATAGTCCAAAGGACTTAGAGTATTAACTTTTTATTCTTCGTCCCTTAGAGACTTGGAGTAACATTTAATTTTCTCTGAGCTTGCTTCCTTGTCTTACAACCAGGCATGCCAATAATTTGGGCTTCATGCAGGGTTGTTGTGAGAAGTGAAATTTCCTGAGTGAAAATACTGTACAAATTGTAGAGCACCTTGCAAATGCTCCAGGATAGTTTAAATTGTCAAGAATCCAAGCCACTTGCTTTCTCCAGCAGTCAGTGATCATGTATTAACATTTTTTGCACTCACTTTCTCTGCTTGTATTGTGAGGGCCTTCCTTGCAACCCCACTTGAGCAGACTTTTTGCTTCGTCATTATTTCATGAACATAATAGCTATTTAAACAGCATTTGCTTTATATTAACTAGTACCAATAATGTATGGATGTTTCAAGGTATTCGGAACAAGGTGTGGGGATTGTAAGGGAAAACTACACCTATTACATAAGAAACTGGAACTTAGGAAACTTTTGGTTTCCACTGAGGTTCTAAGAACCAAGACCCTAAATAACAACTGTATCTGCTTGGTAGTTAGGCCTTTTGACTTCCCAAATGAATACAGTAGCAAATTGTGCATAATGAGGCATCTCTCTATATACTATGTTCTGTGTGTGTGTGTGTGTGTGTGTGTGTGTGTGTGTGTGTGTGTGGTTATTTTGCTGACATGTAGGTCTATGAATCATGCTGAGTGCCAGGGGCCAATGGAGACCAGAAAAGGGTGTCAGATCCCCTGGAACTGGAGTTACAGGTTGTTGTGCATCACCTGACATGAGTGCTAGGATCAGAACCCAGATCCTCTGCAAGAATGTCTTCAGCCCTCTCCTATTAGCCAAGCCCTTGTTCTTATGTGCTCCAGTAGTGGCAGCAACTGTGGGCTAAACTTGCAAGTTAGAAATGGGTAGTGTCCAACCAGCTGTGAGAGGGTTGCTGTGAGTTAGAGGATGTCCTTAGAATCCCACCAATGACATTGGCTCATTTAAGAGAGACGTTCTGTAAATGGTACACAGAGTATGGTGAGTTTGGCAATAGACCAGTTATTTTAATGTGTCTTGATTTATTTGTGCTCGTTTGACATGGAGCCTCATATAGATAGTCAAGGGTCCAAGCCATGCTTTGGAAGAGGCTGAGGGAAGGGAATGTGAAGGGTTTTTTTTTTTAGGAGTTGCCTGTGCTGCATCTTCCCTCACTCAGTCTGGTTAACAAGCCAGGGTTCCCACTCCTGCAGACTGATCCTAACTACCTGACTGGGGGCCCCCTAGAGTCTTTTCTGATCGAAGACTTCTTCCAATAATTGGTCTGACACTGGAATTTTCTAGTTATACATAGACTACAGACTGTTTCAGGTCAACACCTACCTATATTGCTTCATAGTCTTTGTACTCTATCCCAGGAGGGAATCTCATGTAGCAGGCATTTGTGAGATGCCTTGATCACAGCATGTTCTGGGCCACTGTTTTTGCAGCACTTACAGATATGATAAGTGTCTTGGGAAAAGGTTCTTCCTGTGGTACCAAAGAGGTCACCTGACTTGAGATCCCTCAGTGACTCTTTTCCCTGGATTTGAAATTACTGTCCAAGGTCCCTCATTGGTCTCTGTTGGATGTTTGGATTGGGAGGTGATCTAATAAGAAGTTTTTGATACTGTATATAGAAAGATGATCTGTACATATAGGGAAGAAGATGTCAACTATATCAAAACAGGGAGCATGTGAAAGGTGTTTACTGTAGAGGCTTTAAGACCCAAGTTCAAATCCCCAGATTCCATATAAAGATGAAAGGAGAATTCCACAGTTGTCCTCTGATACACATCCATACACATTATACACACACACACACACACACACACACACACACACACACACACAAATAGATAGATAGATAGATAGATAGATAGATAGATAGATAGATAGATGAATAAATAAATGAAATATAAAATGTACACAGCTTAGACCCTTGCAGTAAGAGATGGTTCCTCTGGCTTCTCTCCAAAGTTATCGATTATTTTTACTTCCCCACCAGATAGGCGCTTGTGGCCCCTAGGAATCCCTCCCTTTGGTCAAGGTAGTTTATATGACTTATACTTCGTGTGGCTTCCTGAATGAACAATGAAAGACAAGCTGTATTAGGAGAATGATTAGTTAGTGAAAACAACAGCCATTGATCTCAGAGCCTGCTGGCCCAGCCTGTGGCATAGTTACCATGTGTACCACAACTCTGGAGGCTCTTGGTTTTGAATATGAAAGTAGGGCAAGACCCAGTGGCTTTCTTGTGCTCAGGGAAGCATGCACTTGGTCAGTAAATTGTGTACAGTACAATTAGATGCTTCTTTATAAAGAGTGCTCAGTGCGGCAGTCTCTTTAGCTAACCATCAGAAAAAAAAGGCTCCTGATTTTTTTGCACATCAGTTAAGCTTTCTATAATAAATTACTCATAGCATCTTGTTGGGGAAAGGATGCTTACATCAGTGGCCTCTAAGTTGTATATTTCTGAACTACAGAATTGCCAAGACCACAGTAGACATTGTATTTTTTAAGCAAAACATGAAACTAGTAGCAATAGCTTTAATACTCATACCACACTTGACTATCATGTCTCTCTAATACACCCCCCCCCCGCCCGACACATACACACAGACACCACCTCTCAGGCCATATGATCCACTTATATTCCATCCCATTTCTTTTTAGCAACCTAGGAGAGAAAGTGGAAATTCATTTTTCTGGGTAAAAGCTACTTGCAATAAAAGCCCACTTGCTAATGGTGTTTCAGTATCAAAAGCAGACACTGGATGTCACAAGATGTATGTGTGTGTGTGTGTGTGTGTGTGTGTGTGTGTGTGTGTGTGTGTATTTATGATTAAAAATATAGTTCCTGTGTTCTTGAGGAGAAGGTAACTGAGAATGCAAACAATATTTTCATAAAGTTTCAGAATGTGAGGTGAAATACCATTCATGAGAGATAGATAGAAAACCCTAAGTGTTTTCAGAGGAGCTTATTGTCTTTGTGTGTCAGAAAAAAATTCCAAGTGGAACAGAGTTTACTTGTGTTTTAAACAGAATGCATTCTGTAGGAGTTAGCTTGGCAGCTGTGTTACTGACCATTAAAAACTACAGCTGGATTTGCTTCATAGCCATCGAAAGAACTATATAATTGTTTTAAAGTAATGGATCTCTAATAAAATAGACCATTATTCATAGGAGCCCTCTAATTCAAGTGTATATGTTGGGTTTTAAAAAATAGAATCCTTGTATGTATGTTAAAATTATGCGAGTTGCCTCTGTAGCTTTTGAAAGCTTACCTTTAACCCGCTTGGCTGATTCTTAAATTCACACATGATTTCTGACTATAGCTGAGAAATGGGAAAGAGTGTGCTTGCCTGGGGAAAATAGAGGTTTTAAGATAACAGGGCAAATGTTCCTTCAAGTACAGAATACAGCTCATTTTAGTTGCAACCTCATTACACTGAGCAGGTATTTCTATTGCTCTTCGTGTGACAGAATTATGTGGCCTATCGTTTCCTTTGGGATTTCAAAGGAAATGAAGCTCAGGGCCTGAGAAAATGTTTCAGTGGTTCTTCCATTGCTACAGTTCCTGCTCGTTCATGTATGAAAATTGAGGGAGGGAGATAATTGGGGGAAATCATATGGCTCCCTGGATGACAGAGAGACTGACAAGAGCTTCTGAGAATCAGTGCTTTTCGACGTGGACATCTTACCTCTGTAGGCTCCATGGAGATACCAGAAAGCCGTTTCCTTTCTGTCATAACACTTTCAAGGCAACCCACACCATTTTGGGCAATGTCTATTATTTTAAAAACTTCATATTGAGCTGAAAATCTGTTTCACTATAGCTTTCCCTAATACTAGCTTACATAGAGACTTTTGAATACTGGCAGAGAAAAACAGCCACCATATATAACACTATTCCCCAAAGAAAAGCAGTTGCAGTTCCAAACAAGTCATGTATAAATAGTATTCTGGAACACAACCCTGCTGATCCATTGGAGCATGCCCAATAGGGGAGAATGCCCAAGGAAAGGAGAAGGGACCAGATAAGTGGTCGTCGAGTCAGATTGTAGAGGTACGTCTCCCTACTCTGCCTAAGAAAATTCTCCATGAGAAATGGTTCAGAGGGCTGCCTTCCTCATAATGCACTTTTAGGGAAGACCTAAAACAAAAAGTGTGGGGGAAAAACAGGGCTTTCATTTATGGCTCTTATTTAGTTGTCAGAGAGTGGGTGACTGGGAAATACTGAATGAAGAGGAACTTAGCCCTCTACTCTGCCTGGGTTTCACTACTGGCTACAGCAGGCAGAGTATCAGAAGGGCTTGGAAAACTGCCTCCAGTTGGGCAATGAATTTGCCTGTAGGGTGTACCCTTTATTAGCTCCATGACTTTGAGCAAGTTGTTGACCCTGATGCCTCAGGTTTGCATCTGTGACTCAGAGATTGAGAGTACATGTGACGAAGCTTAACAGGAGCACAGTTTGCTCAATAAATGCCATGTATCACGCACATTCTCTGTGAACTGTATTTTTAGATTGTGTACCCTTAGTTGGGAAACAAATCAGATTGCACTCTAGGGCATAGGGAGAATGGATTTGATGCAACTCAACCCATTACTTTGGATGAGAGCTTCCTTGAAAGTCAGATGGTTCTGCTTATTCATGCTTTTCTTTCTATTACTTCAGCTATGATTCCTTCTTTTTCTTCTCAGGGCTCAAACCAGAGTACTTTAGTTTCACATGGTTTTCCCCCAGAATATGTTTGATGGAAAACAGTACTCATGACTGTTTGGTTTTTGTTTATATGTCCAACTGGACTGAATCTTCAGATTGATTATTCCATAGGTTTGTGCCTGCTTCTTGTAATGTTTAACATCTCTAGTTTATCCCTACATATACAAGAAGATATTTTTCTCTTTGACCTGGCTTTTAAAAATATCAAACTATATATAGCTTGAAGTGGAATATATTTCCATTTCTGGAGATGTGTACTAACAGATTAGTGCCCATGCCTGCAGATCTTATTTTTTAGTGGTGGCAGTCAAATTCTCAAGGTTGTTTTCATGATAAATCAGTACCAAGATGGACCACACTGGCTTGTGAGTGCTTAATATAGAACTATAGTAGAGAGACGGGGAGAAAGAAAGTCCTAGAGACAGGCTAAAGAATACATTAAGGATTGAGGGTTAGGAGTTTTTGTGTTCCTATTTTCCTATTAATGGTAAATAACGTAGGGCAAATTTTTCTGGCTTACCATCAGATTGGCAAAATTTTTTGGTTTATCAAGCAGACTGGGCCAGATGAAACACACAATACCCAGCACTGGGTCCTGGTGATGCATTTTTAAGAAAAGCAAAATTTCACTATTATAAACACTGTCCATTCTCTAGGCTCCTGCCCATTAATTGCTGCCACTGTAGAGAATGAAAGATATTAGAGCTTCAAATTACTTTTTCCATTAGTGGGAATCAACCCTTCCCATGCTTTCTCATTTAGTCCCCCCTTGTGGCCCAAAGCAGACGTTTAAAAAGCATTGTGCTGGACTGGAAACAAAAGGACAGGTTTGATATTTTTTATTTTTGTTGTTTTGTTTTTATGTTAAAATAGCTACATGGGTCATATAAAAGTCAGGCCTCATATTTGGTCCCGTCAATATGGCCCTAGTGTAAATATAATTCATGGCCTCAGACCCTACCTATCATCTTGTATTCCAGCATTTAACAAATACCTACTAAGCATCTACTATAAACAGACATCTGTCTTGGGCCAGGGGAATAAACCAGCAAATAAAATCAAATCCTGCCCTTGTGGAGTTTGGATTCATTTTTGGAGATAAATCAAACAGTATTCAAGGTAAGTCCAGCGGTATAAAATAAAACAGGAGCCCTACTGGAGGGAAGGCTTTAGTTTTAGATATGGCTGTTAGGGAAGAGCCCATAGAGCAAAAACATGAAGAAACCCGAGATCTCCGAAGTCTTCTGGAAGGGACAGCAAATGTGGAGAGAATGAGTAGGGAGCTTGAAGGGTAGCTAAGATTAGATCTGTGAGGCTGGATCAGGGAAAGCCAGGGGAGGGCCCCAAGAGGTCACACAGAATAACCAGTGAAGGCTGCAGGTCAAGCAGCACCTTCCCAGTCAGAGAAGAGCGTTGGCTCTTCTTCTAGGAGATGAGATACCGTGGAAGAGTCTTTAACACAGGAGTGGTATTGTTGAATGTAGGGTTCATTGGAATCACCCTCGCTGCTTTGCTGAGAATGGAGTATGGGCACAATGGTAGAATCAGAGGGCGATAGAATCTACTACCAGAGACTAGTGGTAGAGATGGATGGTGGAGTGCTCCATCACTTTTTTCCCTCAAACAATCTATTTGTGGATTTATTTATTTATTTATTTATTTATTTATTTATTTATTTGCCAAAAACATATTACCTTAGAATCCATTGTTTTCATAATACTTATTATTAAATGTCAGTATTAAATTGTGAACGTTCCTTGTACAGTCACACATCACTTAACTGGGATCTATCCTGAGAAATGCATTGCTGAGAAGTTTTATTCTATCAGAGCATGTGTATGCAAACTCTGAAAGTCCACATGCCACAGCAATGTAATCTTGCGGGTGATGTAAGTAATTCCTTGTTAGTGAAATGTTGTCATCCAGTGCAGGACTATACATCTTATTTAGTGGTATTATCACATATGTATGCACTATGGACTTGTGGGAAACTTAATTAAATCACTGGGGTTTGGGGTTTGGTTTTTATTATGTTTTGTCTCCATTAAATTATCTCAGGAGAGAATTAAGGGAAAGCTCTGCCTTTTTTTTTTATCAGAATCTTGCTTGGAATCCTGCACATGTACTTCCTTTGTCTGGTGTTGCCTCTTTTAGTAGCTGATCCTCTTCTGAAAGCATGTCTCCTCAGCCCCAGTTTCACTTGAAAGGAGACAGGAAGTTCCCATCCCACATACCCCCATCATACTCTCAATATACATTCACAGAGAGTATGGGAACTAAATGACTACTGTTTGAATTCTCCTTCCTATTTCCATATATATATATATATATATATATATATATATATATATATATATATGTATATATATATTCAGTTAAAGTTTTATTTTGTGACTCAGCAGTGATAATCCTGTCAAAAGACTATGCAAAGCACAATTTCCCTTTTGGAAATAATGAAACCCATAACAGAAATGTGTTTAATGACATAATCATAACATGCATGGTACTCTGTCACATTTTATTGATTGGCTCATATTTATGGGTTCATCATTGTTACGGTGAGCTTATTCAGGTTTATTCCCATCTGATACCTCCCAAGGATGCAGCCCACGAAGGGAGCATTGCTAAGATTCATCCTATATTTGTCAAATTCTCATTATGGGCCCCGGAGGGGCGTTGCACTATAGGCACAGTGACTGATTTTCAAATTGGAAATTTGGACTCCTAATCAAACAAGCAGTGATTTTGCTGAATGGATGTTAGGACCGAATGAATGGCATGTTGTCTTGGAAAATCAGACACAGGATGTGGCTGAGACATTGAGTGCTGCAAAGAGGCAAAGACTTTATTCTCCTTCACATGACTCTTAAAACCTTGATGTGTACACAGTAGTAAAGAATGGGATAAACATGTGGTTACAGATATTTTCAACACACAATACCATTGTAGTTCTTGGTTATACACTTATTTGATGTGATCTTTTGAAGAAGTCTCTTTTTCTCACTAATGTGGGACTTGAGCCATCATCTTCTCACAGGGCCAGTCCCACGAGGAATGGGAGCCAGGGAAGTGGTTTCTCTCACAAGGCTTCCTTCAATGGTGGCTGGCTCCCTGCCAACATCACTAAGCCTTTTAGTACTGCTGCCACTCACGTGGCCTCTTTGTGTGTTAAGCTGCACCAACAGATTCTAAAAACAAGTGATCAACTTAGGAGTTTCATGGGGGAGGTGTACCATAGAGGGAATTCCCCCAACATTAAGCTTCTGCCACTTTAACCACTACAGCTGGTCCTGGATTCTAAGTACATAAATCTCCTTGTAAGTGGCTTTGTTAGTTCCAATTCCTACTTCATCTGTATGATTTCTATTTATGTATCTGGGTCATCATGAAGCCAGAGGTGTGAGCTCATTCTGGATAGTCTTATGCTCTGGTATGCTCATTTTTATACTTCCGAGTGTTTCTGGACAGTTGAGGAAGAACAATACACTCTCATTAGTTCAGGTCAAAAGGCTGAGACCTCTTTTCAACTTTTTCAAGTACTCAACAGTGCTTATTAATAAAAAAGAATCATGCCACACAGCTCACTATGAGCTATCCTTGACATTCCTCCCTGGTGTTTCCAGTTTACCCCTCCAGTTTAAATACAGAGCTGGCTCAATCCAGGTCCTTGGCAAATATAGTTAGCAACCCAGAAAACAGTTTGCTTGATCTTGGCCTTCCTTCCTTCCTTCCTTCCTTCCTTCCTTCCTTCCTTCCTTCCTTCTTTCCTTCCTTCCTGCCTTTCTCCTTTTACTGGAAATAGATTTTTTTCTCACATAATATATACTGATTACAGTTTTTCCTCCCTTTATTCCTCCCAATAACTCCTCACCATCCCTCCAATCCAGATCCACCCCCTTTCTGTTTCTCATTAGCAAACAATGAGGCTTCTAAGGGATAATAATAATAAAATGAAATAAAAATTAGCACATTGGTATAGGACAAAACAAACAAACAGAAGAAAAAGGCACAAGAGAAGGCACAAGAAACAGAGACCCACTTGTTTGCACAGTCAGGAATCCCATTTAAAAACAAAAACAAAAACAAAAAACCACTAAACTGAGCCAGTCAGTGGTGGTGCACGTCTTTAATCCCAGCACTTGGGAGGCAGAGGCAGGCGGATCTCTGT